>NW_027551565.1:3369698-3511746 GCF_008692635.1 Crocuta crocuta
CCCGCGTCGGGCTCTGTGGTGCCTGCCAGCTCAGAGCCTGGAGCCTGTTTCAGATTCTGTGTCTCCCTCTCTCTCTGACCCTCCTCTGCTCGCGCTGTCTCTCTCTCTCCTCGAAATAAATAAAACATTAAAAAAATAATAAAAAATAATAATAACAACAACAACATGCATATACGCAATTACAGCACTAGGGCCCTGCAGGGCCTCTGGGGGCGCAGTCCTGCTGACTATCATCCCCAGAGCAGTACAAATACAGCCTGGACAAACAGAGGTGGCAACTTTGCTGCCTGAGCACTGAAGAGTCATTACTATTTCAGAGAGGAGAGATTTAAATTATTACAACACAACTACAACAAATGAGAAGATAGAAGACTTATGAAGTCTAAATCCTGCTGAAACTGAAATGGTCAACAAATAAATCTCTCTTTAGGGAACAACGGTCACTCAAATTGCTTAAATTCTGTTTGATTTGTTAAAAGAATCAATCATGTCAGGTATGTTTGAGGGGGTGAGGAATCAGTCTTATTCCTTTATAGTTGGTATCTCCTTGAACAGGTGATATTCCTTCCCCTTAACAGGGTAAGAAAGAATCCCCTGGGGCAACTAGCTGGCAGTGAAAAGCATGTGACTCTTGATTTCAAGGTTGTAGGTTTGAGCCCCATATTGGGTGAAGAGATTACTTTAAAAAATGTGGGGAGCGTGGGTGGCTCAGTCAGTTAAATGTCCGACTCTTGATTTCAGCTCAGGTCATGATCTCCAAATTCATGATTTCGAGCCCCTCATCAGTCTCTACACTGACAATGTGGAGCTGGTTTAGGATTCTCTGTCCTCTCTCTCTGGCCCTGTCTCCACTCATGCTCTCTCTCTTTGTCAAAATAAATAAATTTAAAAAAATTAAACTTAAGAAACAATCTCTTCAAAGAATTTTTAAAAATAAGAATCCCTTTCTTCATAAAAATAAAATATTAAGATCTTTGTTTTATTTTTTATTAAAAAGTTTTTTAATGTTTTTATTTATTATTGAGAGACAGAGCATGAGCATGGGAAGGGCAGAGAGAGAAGGAGACACAGAACCTGAAGCAGGCTCCAGGCTCTGAGCTGGCAGCACAGAGCCTGACGTGGGGCTCGATCTCACAAACCGCAAGATCATGACCTGAGCCAAAGTTGGACACTTAACCAACTCAGCCACCCAGGCATCCCTATTTTTAAAATTTTTAAATATATTTTTGAGAGAGAGAGAGAGAGAGGGAGAATCCGAAAGAGGCAGGCTTTAGGCTCTGAGCTGTCAGCACAAAGCCGGATGCGGGGCTCAAACTCATGAATGGCAAGATCATGACCTGAGCTGAGGCTCAAACTNTTTAAATATAACTAAATTTAGGGGCACCTGGGTGGCTCATCTGGCTGAGTGTCTGACTCTTGGTTTCAGCTCAGGTCATGATCTCACAGTTTATGAGTTCAAGCACCATGCTGGATTCCGTGCTGACAGCATGGAGCCCACTTGGGGTTCTCTCTCTCCCTCTCTCAAACTTATAAAAATGTATTTAAAATAAAAAAATAATATATAACTAAATTTAGTCAACAAGTTTTACCAAGTCTCCATTGGCTAACAATTATTTTTCTAGGGACCGTGAATAGACAGGTAGGGAAAGGTCCCTGCCCACCAGGGGCTCAGTTTAGCAGAGGATATAAACCTAGACACATGATAATAGGAAAATGTGTTTAAGTACTGTAACCACAGCATGTACACATTGTTGTGGGTGTAGCAAAGAAAGAGGCTAATTTGGCAGCTCAGCTCCAGAGTTAAGGAAAGCGTCACAGAAGATCTGACATTTGAGTTGGATACTAAAGAATGAACTGGAGCTCAACAGGAGCCAAGGCAGTCTGGGCAAACTGTGCCCAGGGGCATGAGAGCACAAGCAAGCAGCAGGCAGGAAGGTCTGTGTGAGTGGGGTCTTTGACACAAATCAGGGAGAAGTGGGAAAGCAGCAGGTCCCCTTCTTCCCTAGGCCCCAGCACTCTAGTCTTCACATGGCGTATCAAAGAAGCCACACTCATTCCCACACATGTTCTGCCCCGCCAGCTCCCTCTCATTCTTCAGGTCTCTGATTACATAACAACTCATCCATGAGGCTTTCTCTGACCCCTTTACAGGTATAGGTTCCCCCTTCACATGACCTCCAGTAATGCTCATCCTAGCACCTTATCTTCATAGCTCTTAGGACAATTTTCATTTGTCTGCTGTCTATTTGCCACTCAGACTGCACGTTCCAAAGGGTAGCCTGGTTTGTTTCACTCAGAGCCACATGCAGCTGGTTTAGGGCCTAGAACATAACAGTTGTTCGATATTTATGGAAGGAATGCCTGACTGCCTGAATGAAATACTAAACGGTTGAATAAAAAGAGGAGGGGGAAGAAAAGGAAATCTGGAGCCCAATTAAATAGCTCCTGTATTTAAAACCAAGAGTTTATACTTTCTCTCACAGACAATGGAGAGCTATTAAAACTTAAAATGACATTTTTTGCTATTTTACAGATAACTTCGAATTAACAAATACTAAACTAGCTGTATTATTCTTGTACTTTACTTACTTTTCCATGAAGTTATAATAGGTAAAGTGATGGGAACATGCTCAATTTCTAAACCATTCTCAGTTATTCGGCGTAATCGTCCACGTAGTTTAACATTCTTTCTTATAAATTCTACTGGAATATCTGAAGAACTCGTAAATTTTGATGTCTGTTGATTTATAAAAAAATATAACATTTTATTATTTCTTTAACATTAAGTATGTCAAACTGTTGTCTAAATATTTAACAAGACATAACCAGTGAAAAATTTTAATTTAGTCCTTAATTTTAATTAATATTTTCGTATGATCTAATCAAAAGCATTTATAAAAGGGGGCACCTGGCTGGCTCAGTCATTGGAGCATGCGACTCTGATCTCAGGGTTGAGGATTTGAGCCCCATGTTGGGTGCAGAGATTATTTAAAAAGAAAATCTTTTGGGGAAAAAAAAAAGTGTTGGGGCACCAAGATGGCCCAGTCAGTTAGGTGACCAACTTTTGGTTTTGGCCCAGGTCATGGTCTCGTGATTCGTGAGTTCAAGCCGCACTCTGGGCTCTGCTCTGTCAGCATGGAGCCTGCTTCGGAGTCTCTCTCTTTCTGCCCCTCCCCCACTCTCTCTGCCCCTCCCCACCTCCCCTCAAAAATAAACACCTAAAAAAAAGTATGAAACACTAAAGGTTAGAGTTAGTATTTTAAAAGATCTTGACAACCAGAATGATGGGATAAAACTAAGGAAGGATAAAAGAGAATAAACTAATTGTGGCATAGATGAAAAAGATTAAGAACCTTTAGTTAATTGTGAACTCAAAATGAGTGGAAGTGTGACAGAGCTGCAAAAAAATTTACAGACTCCTTCTCCCCGACACTCTCCACTGCTCTCCACCTAAGTTCAAACACCAAGAAACATTGTAAGGAACAGGATCCAAAACAAGAGAAGTGAGGAAGGGATGGCTCTAAATCAGGACCTAAGAGGAATATACTATTCCGTACCGGGTACCATTTCATAAAACACTTATACAAACTGGCACAAAGCTAGAAGAGGAGAAAAAAGGCAATAGAGTCTGGAAACCACATCACATGAGAAAACTAAGAGTATTTTGCACCAGTGTGGGGGGCAAGCTAGGCAGGTGGTGCCTGGGCAGCTCAGTCGGTTGGGCTTCCTGGGCCTCAGACTCTTGATTTCAGCTAAGGTCATGATCTGTTTCGTGAGACTGAGCCCCTTGCCTGGCTCCTGACATCACAGAGCCTCCTTGGGATTCTCTGCCCCAACTCTCTCTCTAAAAATAAATAAATAAACTAAAAAAAAAAAAAAGAGTATTTTGCACAGGGGAGACAGAGTAAGTAGAGAGGATCACTAAAGATGTGTTCAATTACCAAATGTCTGTCCCTTTTAATTTTTAGGTGATTTCATGAAGGATACACATAAAAAAGACACAAGAGTGCCTTGATGTTTGGAGTTTTAGAAATTATTAAGCAGCTAGAGGAAGAAACTGAATAGAGCCCAATGCTCTATTTCCTTGAGTTCACACTCAAGGAGTATGTAAAGAACCTTTAAAGGCAGAACCCACTGTATCTACCTTTTCTGGAGCCATTAATCCCTCAACAGCGTAAAGTTCAGGGCTGTGTTTCTGTGCCATGGCAAGCGCTATCTCAAAGATGAACTAACAATACACATAAAACCAGAATACAACTGCAGGGCAATATATAAGCAGGTTTCAGATAAAATATAAGTGCTAACAGGTCAAAAATGGAAAAAGGATAAGAACACCGGAGGAAGGTATCTTTAAAGGAAGTGTGGGGCGCCTGGGTGGCTTAGTCGGTTAAGCGTCTGACTTTCGCTTAGGTCATGATCTCGCGGTTCGTGGGTTCGAGCCCCGCGTCGGGCTCTGTGCTGACTGCCAGCTCGGAGCCTGGAGCCTGTTTNGCCCCACTCATGCTACATTAAAATTTTTTTTTTTAAATAAAATAAAATAAAAGAAGTGAATCCTGAGCTTGTGATAAACAGTCTGCTTTCCAGAAGAGGCAGAAAGATGATGCCACTAACAAGGATGCTGTCCCTAAGCTGCTGATGGTGAAGTGTCCTAGAGGCCAAGAGACAAAAGCGGGAAGCTCTGTGAAGAGAAAATAATAAGGGTTTCAATTTCAGGAAAATGACATTAGAAATCTAGTTCCGCAACATACTACCTGGGTGATCTTGTGAAAATTATTTACTTCTTTGAGCATCCATCTCCTCATCTATAAAACTTGGGTGTAAGAATATCTGTGTCATAGGATTATTATAAGAATGAAATGAAATTAAGCAGGGGCACCTGGGTGGCTCAGTCGGTTAAGCATCCAACTCTTGATTACAGTTCAGATCATGATCTCATGGTTCATGAGATTGAGCCCTAAGTCAGGCTCTGTGTTAACAGTGAGGAGCCTTCTTGGGATTCTCTCCCTTGCTGGTGTGCGTGCTCTCTCTCAAAATGAACTAACGTTCTTTTAAAATGATTTTATATGAAATTATGTATATGAGCATTTAGCACAGCACTGAACTCAATCATCATTTTTTATTTTTTTAATTTGAAGTTTGGAATTGTCTACCAGTAAGTGAAAGAATTTGAGAACTTGATAACCTCAGGAAGAAGAAAAAGGAGAGAAAAACGGCAATACAAAAAGAATACAGAAGAGGGGCCATTAAGGCTTCTTGTGGCAGGCCCTTTGTAGATGAACACAATATTCGTTCTCAAGACTCTCTCCCTCATCAGCAGGTACTGTTAGGGATAGAAAAGCTAAATGGCCGCTTTCCCAACCTCCTTTCCAGCTAGACGTGGTCATATGATAAAAAGATGGAAGCAAAAGTTGACTGAAGGCTTCTGGGAAAATTTTTGCATTCTTGATGAGACGTGGCTCACACCTTCCTTTCTCCTCTCCTTTTTTCTTTTTTCTTTTTCTTTTTCAATGTTTTATTTCTGAGAGAGAGAGACAGTGTGAGCAGGGGAGGGTCAGAGAGAGAGGGAGACACAGAATCTGAAGCAGGCTCCAGGCTTTGAGCCAGCTGTCAGCACAGAGCCCGATGTGGGGCTCAAATCCACGAACCAGGAGATCATGACCTAAGCCGAAGTCAGATGCTCAACCGACTGAGCCGCCCAGACTCCCCCCTCTCCTTTTGCTTTGAACAGGAATATGTTATTTGGAGCTAGAGCAGCCATTCTGTGCCATGAGGAAAGGCACAGAGAATCATACACACAAAACTCTGTCACTGAGCCACTCCAGGCATCTTGTGACATGAGAAACAAGCCTTTTTACTTGGTTGAGCCACTGCTGGTTGGGGTTTCTGTTACTTGTAGCCAAAGTCCTCCAACTGTCACACAACAGAGTTTTTTGCCCCCCAGTATTCCAATGCTCTTTTTCTAGTTTCCTAGCCTGCTCTTCTCATCACATTAGTCACCATTATCAAAAATCATAAAATCTAAAAATAAAGACACCAGAACTAAAGTCTAAAATGAATAAATCATAATATATTAATATACATTTATATTAATTAATAAGTAATTTGCAAAAATCAGTAACATACCTTATATTGTATAACTTAAAATCATCTATAATTGACTCATGTCATTTTTAAGGGCTAACAAGAGAAATACCCCCTCAGCATTATGTTTATCTAAACACTTTTATTTTTAAGTTTATTTCTTTTGAGAGAGAGAGAGTGAGCAGGGGAGGGGCAGAGAGAGAGGGAGACCGAGAACCCCAAGCAGCCTCTGTGCTGTCATTGAGAAGCCCAACACAGGGTTCAATCTCAATAAACATGAGATCATGACCGGAGTTAAAATCAAAATCAGACGCTTACCTGACTGAGCTACTCAGGCCCCCTGTATTTTTTTTTACCTAAACTCTTAATCAGATCATTTAATATTTTGACAATATACAAATGTCATGGAACACAGAACATAAGGTAAAGAAAAAATGAAATGAAATGAATGAAAACAACTCAAGTTTCAAAAGTTCCATTCTAAAAATATATATAAGCTAAAAATGAATGACTTACAATATAATGGAGTTGTTAAAAGAAAAAGCCTATTAGATTATTAGATATAAGGTTAAAAATGAATTCAAGGCACTTAATAAAGAGGATAAAAGTTCTGACATTGGAGTCAGGGGGAAAAGGCAACAGTTGGAAAAGCTACAGTATAATAGAGTAATGCTGTGTAGACAATGATAATCTAAAACAATATAGAGATAATAAATGTAGGGAGTAAATATACACAGAAGCAATAAATCCATACCAGATTGTAACATGACACTAAAATTACACCCAATAACAAGAATCAGTTATATAAAAAGATACTTCTAAATCCTGAACTACCAAATGGATTTCCACAATATCTACTATTAAAAAATTATTCAAAGGGCAAAAAAATATGCTAACTGAAAGCATAAATTCTTTTTTTACATCATACATCCTGCTTTATTCATTGAACAGGTATTACAGATTGTTGCAAATCAGAGAAAGCATAAATTATTCAGTGCTAAAGGACATAATTTGACTGTGATCTAAATCTAAAACCACTGTACAAAACAGTTCTGAGACATTCCACAATGTCTGAAATGCAAATTTAGTGATTATAGCATTCTAGCAAACCAAATCCTTTACAGATTCCTTTTTAAGCATGAAGACGTGATTATGAAAATATAGACTGTGCAATTACTTTCCATAAAATCCTGTGGATGTGTTACTTTTAAATCAAGATCTTAAATATGTTCACTGTTCTAAAACAATATTTAAAACTTCTAATATGAATAGCAAAATGATACACAGCTTAAGACAAAAACTGTCTTGAAGTGAAAAAAAATAACTGTCTCTTGCTTATCACAGTTCACAGCTCCTTCTTCATTTTTTAAACTTACCATCCGAATACTTCTTAGAAGTAACAGTATTCCAGCTACGGCCATTACGGTGCTGATATTCTTCAGAAAGAGATTAAATGATTAATTCTCACTAGTTATTATTCATAATTGTGAAAGTACTAATTAGAAGGGGGAAAAAAGAAGACTGTCCTCCTTATATCTGTCCAAATAAGGTACATCCTTCAACTAAAGGTCCATTTCTTCCAAAAAACTTCCTTAACTGCCCACCTACTCATTAATCTCCCCTTTCTTTCCCAAACACTCTGGCATGAACAGTAATTATATATATAATATTTTATTGTTCTCTATTGCCTTTTACTTTAACCATGAGTTCCTTAACTGCATCAATCAGTCTAATTCTTTTTGAATAATGCCCACAGCAATTTGCATAACCCTGAGCCTACAGTGGGAATTTAAATCTTTGGTAGAAAAATTTACCACCAAAACCTTAAAATACAATGCCTCCGATGTATCTATGGGTGAACAGTTGGGAAAAACTTATCAATGTTTTTAAAGGGTTTCATTTAAACTGAAACGGACCTAAGAGAGTTTAATTTAAAAATAAGAAACCTGCGGGGCACCTGGGTGGCTCAATGGGTTAGGTCTCCGACTTCAGCTCAGGTCATGATATCGCTGTTTGTGAGTTCGAGCCCTACAACTGGCTCTGTGCTGACAGATCAGACCCTGGAGCCTGCTTTGGATTCTGTCTCTCCCTCTATCTGCTCCTCCCTCTCTCAAAAATAAAATAAATAAAATAAATAAAAAGAACCCTGCAACTCCCTCAACAAGAGTGATAATCTAATACGATTTCCTTCAATAAATACAACTAGGCATGTTAGAAATGAAGCTGAAAAATATATACAAGGAAAGAAATGAAGATGCAAAGATTGGTCTCAGTGTTGAAGACACTTAGATACAACTCTGATCTTGCAAACAGAAAATAAGGCAATGGACATTTTGTAATTACCAATACATAATGCTTTTTGTTCTGTGGATTTTGCATTTGTAGAAGGAAAAAGAAAGGAAATATACACTAGGATACAGTCTGTGATTAAGATATTTGGAATAATTAGGTTGCCTGGGTGGCTTAGTAGATTAAGCGTCCGACTTTCGGTTAGGTTATGATCTCGCGGTTCGTGGGTTCGAGCCCCGCGTCGGGCTCTGTGCTGACTGCCAGCTCAGAGCCTGGAGCCTGTTTCAGTCTATGACTCCCTCTCTCTCTGACCCTCCCCTGCTCATGCTCTCTCTCTCCTAGAAATAAATAAAACATTAAAAAAAAAGTTAAAAAAAAAAGATATTTGGAATAATAGATCTATGTGCTAATTTAAACAGTTACCTCTCTCAATCTATTGAAGTCATTTTTTTAATTTGAAATGACCTGTGCATCAATTTCTGCTTCACTGGAAGAACCCAGGCCTTGTCAATTAATACCTACAGATCTATCATTCATTAATGCCACCAATAGGTATCTAGCGCTTACCAAATGGCACGCAATACTCTAAGGGCAGGAGCTGTGGCGGTGAAAGAAAACAGCCATAGTCCTGGCCCTTGTGCTGCTTAGCTGCAAAGCGTTTGCAAAGCTGATGGTCCTACTCAACTTCTCAGTAGGATTTAACAAAGTTAATCATTCTCTCTGAAAATTCTCTCCGCTTGACTTCTAGGACACCTGGTTTTCCTCCTCCTCCTTCCCAGTTTTTGCTGATCTCTTCCTTTTCACTTCCCATATTCTAAACGGTAAGAGCGTTCCTCAGGTCCCAGGTCTGAATTCTAGGACTTTTTCAGTAGTTTTTCTGACTTGCTCCAAGATGTCAGCCAGGCTTTAAACACTACTTAAGTTTTACGCAGTTCATTCAAGAAGTTATACGTCCAGTTCTGATCTCCCTTCAATGCCAGATTCCTAGATCTAAGTTGCCCAGATAACATCTAACAACTGCCTTCAGAATTCTAATAACCATCTTCAAGTTCACACACCTCCACCTTCAAGTTCACAGGTCCAAAGAGTCCTCTGAATTTTCCCAACAAATCACTGACCCCCATTTCTCCACAGAAGCAACCTTCACCACATCCACCCAGTGGGGAGCCCCCTTGATTTCTCGTTCTTTGCCCCCCACACCTAAACCTTCCACACCACCTCCGGGGTCTTAGCCACAATCTTGGCTTGTCTGGTCACCTAAGATGTCCCATTTTTGGTCGAACTCCAGGGCCCTCTCACGTCACTCAAAACACAAGGCCTACAGGACCACGTGCCCTGTCTTCCACCCCCTTGTCTCCTGTGCCCTGTGTCCCCAACTGCTTTCCAGGGACCCCCTGACGCCCCAAGCTGGGCTNTACCCGGACGAGGCGCAAGTGGTCGTCCGCCCATTTCGATACCCGCGCCACCACATTGGGCGCCGCAGGATCCGGGCTCCGCGCGGTGGTTGAGGATGGGGTCGCCGCCCCCGCCGCCTGGGAGTGGCCTTACGACTCCCTCTTCGCTGGTAGGTGGGACTCCCAACTCGGTGGAAGACACCGTATCAGTGACCCCTCCCCCAGCCTTTATTCAGGGTTTTCCCACTGCGCCGGACATTCTTATGGGCCTGGGACGAGGGCTGAAGGCTTCTCGGCCATGCTGGTTTGGTAGGACGATCACTTTGTGACTTCGGTTAACCCAGCCTTAGTGTGGGTTCCGCCTCTACCATGCAGAAAGGAAATTGAAGTAGTTCATTCCCTCTGCCTGCTCCCAAATATAACAAGATGCCTATATCTTATGTTTGGTTCTTTAAAATTTGCACAGTTGCTTGGTAATCCTACTATCAGATGCTCTAAATTGTTGAACTCTTAATTAAAATATATGGAAAGTGGACTACATTAGTATATTTCGTATATTAGTAGTAGTATATATTCATATATAAGTAGATTTTAAAACACAAATTAGATGCAGGACATTGTAAATGGTAACATTTGTGTAAAAAATTGTGTGTGTGAGAGAGAAAGAGAAAACCGTGAAAATCTATGCAAGAAACCTACAACAGTGATTGCCCCTGGAGAGAGGGATTGGGGTGGGAATGGTTGGGAGGCTTTACTATCTACCAGCTGTAATAGAACATTTTGCAGTGATGGAAATGTTGTGTATTTGAATTGTTCAGTTTCAACCTAATAGCCACATGTGGCTCTTGTGTGCTTGAAATGTAGCTAGTACAACTGACGAACTGAATTTTTATTTTTTTAAAGTAAGCTCTAAACCCAACCTGGGGCTTGAATTTATGACTGGAATCCAGAGTCCCATGCCCTTCGGACTGAGCCAGCCAGGGGCCTCAGGAACTGAATTTTTTTAAAAAAATGTTTAATGTTTTATTTATTTCTGAGAGAGAGACAGCATGAGCAGGTAAGGGTCAGAGAGAGAGGGGGACACAGAATCTGAAACAGGCTCCAGGCTCTGAGCTGGCTGTCAGCACAGAGCCGTACGCGGGGCTCAAACCCATGAACCGTGAGATCATGACCTGAGCCGGAGTCAGACACTTAACCAACTGAGCCACCCAGGTGCTCCAGGAACCGAATTATTTATTTATTTTTAAATGTTTATTTACCTTTGCGAGAGATAGAGAGACACAGTGCAAGCAAGGGAGGGGCAGAGAGAGAGAGGGAAACACAGAATCTGAAACAGGCTCCAGGCTCTGAGCTGTCAGCACAGAGCCTGACGCCAGGCCTAAACCCACAAACCTGAGATGATGACCTGAGCTGAAGTCTGACACCTAACCGACTGAGCCACCCAGGCATCCAGGAACTGAATTTTTAATTTTATTAATTTTAATTAATTTCAATAGTCACATGTGACTAATGGCTACCATAATGGACAATGCAGGTATACTGTTGGAATTTTTTTAATGCACATAATTACCTTTAGAAGTCAAAATGGAGTATGTTGTATTCCTAACACACATATTATGAGTAGTACCTTCAAGGAATGTATTGCCTTAGTACTGTAGCTAATAGAAAGTAAATAACAGTAACTAACACTTAGATCTTACTATGTGCCAGGCACCATTCTAAATGCTTTTCATGTTTTAGCTCCCCTGATACTCACGGCAACTTTATAAGATGGACACTGTTATCAATCCCAATTTTAAAGAGTAAATATGCAGAGTGATTAAGCCAGCAGCAAGGACACCCACCGGGGAAGTGGTGAGCTTGGCTGTTACATTGGGATTCAGCTCAGCCAATTAGCTCAGTCTGTGGACTTGACCACAGCACTTCCTCCCATAGAGGCAATCAGCCAAAACACATCAATCCTTATAAATTTCCAGAAAGGGAAAATCCAACTAAGAAGATACACTATAGGGGCACCAGAGTGGCTCAGTTGGTTAAGTATCTGACTCTTGATTTTGGGTCAGGTTATGATTTCACAGTTCATGATTTTGAGTTCCAAAATGGGCTATGCTGACAGCGAGGAGTCTGCTTAGGATTCTCTGTCTCCCTCTCTCTCTTCCCCACCCCCCCAAATAAATATTTTTAAAAAGATACACTATAACTAAAATCCTTAATCACAATTTCAAATAAAAACAAAAGTTACGTGTATTAAGAGATTTTGAATAGCTTTAGTTCAAAAGTAGAAAAAATAAGATTTATTCATGGCAGTTCTGTTCCCAATTCTTCTTTTGCTGTTTCTTTTTTTTTTTTNTTTGCTGTTTCAATGTCCTGTCTCTACAGCCTTTCTGCTCTCTCTCCTGTCCTAGTTGAAGACAGCTCTATCCATTATTCCTACTTTCCAACCCAGTCTTCTTTTCTGTAACTCAGATATCAGCCACCTGGGTGTTTCCAAGTCCTCTAGATATCTCAAAGTGTCCCTTTCAATATTTCAGCATCATCCCGCTAATGATTGATGGGAGAATCCTGCCTGCCCCAGGATTTCTGCAGATTGAGAGATTTAACATTCTCTTGGGGTAGTTTTACCAAGGACTCCTGCTCCTTTTGCTGCTGATGACCTCCCTGGATATGCTGCTTCTGTGAGTAGAGAGGTATGCACGAAAACCATGCTTAGATTCATTGCCCGCTCCTCAGTTTCCCACAATACCATGAACACAGAGACGGAGTCTGTAATAGACTTTTAATGAGGTTTGATGTTAACTATGAAGAATGATAATTAATAAGAAATTAACCGAATGTTAATGTGACTGTTTCCAGAATCCAAAGATTTAGGGGAAAAAAGTGAGTATTTAATGAACACCCCCCACCCCAAACATCTCAGTTTCTAGCATTGATTTCTGGTCAAAGCCAATCATTCCATTCTGTTATAGAATGAAGATTTCACTCCAGAATTCCTGTGTGACATTCTAACCTCTGATGTGATGGTGGTATTGGAAGGTGAGGTCTTTGGGGGGTAATTAGGTTTAGATAAGGTCACGAGAGTGGAGCTCCTATGATGGGGTTAATGTCCTTAATAAAGAGCTCTCTCTCTCCCACCCATGTGAGCAGAGAGAAGGTGGCAGTCTTTAAGCCAGGAAGACAACTCTCAGTGGGGACCCAATCTGCCAACCCCTTAATCTTGAACTTCCCAGTGACAAAAGCTGTGAGAAACAAATGTCTGTTGTTTAAGCCACCCAGGCTCTGGCAATTTGTTACAACAGCCTAAGATGACGAAAACACCTATGTACCTCAGGACCAAGAGCTAAGCTCATTAACTTCCTTGCCATCCAAACTAATATCTACTGCCCCCTTACCCTCTTCAGGACTGTCAGGAGTGATGGAGGCTGTCATCTTGTGATCTCCCGGTCAGTCCTTGAGACCATGACCTGAGCCGAAGTCAAGATTCAGACACTTAACCCTACTGAGACATCCAGGTGCCCCATGGCCACTCTCTCTTATTCATTGAAAACTGTAGCATCTGACTTAAGGTCTTTCTCTTCATTTCAATCCCTGTTATTATTCTGATCTCTCATGCCTGTCTCATGCCCAGTGACTTTTTCCTCCACTCCAAGTCAACCATGTCTTCCATGGGTACACTCTGGGTCTTGTCTTTGCCAGAAACTGCCACATCTGCAGTCACAGCCCTAACGCCGCCCTCTCCCACCACAGCATCCTGTTCTTCTCGTTCACTTGAGAAAATACTTACGGCAATAGCTCTTTGAGCTCAGTAAAATGACCAGTCCACTGAACCACGATGTCCTACTCATCAGCCTCCTCTAATCTTCAGCTTCCATTTTACCCAGCTTGGACTCTGAGGTTTAGCATTGTAATCACTCCCTTAAAAATAGCCTCAATTCCAACCTCTCTCTGCCTCCTTTGCGCTTGCCTGACAAAACCCCGGCACTGCATTACACCCATCCTCCACCAAGCAGTTGGAGCCCAATAGGGAGAGATCTTCAGCTTTTTTTCAAGAAAAGCTGCAAATCTGAACTTTTCTATGAAACCACTCTGTTTTGAATTTTAAATTGTTGGCAAAACACTGAGCTAGGTATAGAATTTATCTTGAGGCAGAGACTACATACTTTCAGTTTATTATCTCTGCATGAATGGCTTTCTCTTACGCTTCAAGTAATGTCAAACTCCGTAGGCTCACATACAGGTGCTACATAATTGAGGCCCTGCTTCCCACTCAAGGTCTTCTTTCCTACCCCCTACTTCGTTCATTTTGCCTCAAGCACACTGAGCGAGCATATTGACCTCCCTCTTCTTCACACATGCCAGGTTCATCCCTCTGCCTTAGAGATTTTGCATTCACTGCTCACTCTGCCTAGAATGCCCTAAACCTTTCCTTTCACCTGCGAGCCCCCCTCGAGCTGCCTTCCCCATTATCCTTCAAGTCTCAATTTAAATATCATAACGAGGGGCGCCTGGGTGGCTTAGTCAGATAAGCGTCCGACTTTCACTTAGGTCAGGATCTCGCGGTTCGTGGGTTCGAGCCGCGCGTCGGGCTCTGTGCTGACTGCCAGCTCAGAGCCTGGAGCCTGTTTCAGTCTGTGACTCCCTCTCTCTCTGACCCTCCCCTGCTCACGCTGTCTCTCTCTCTCTCTCTCTCCTAGAAATAAATAAAACATTAAAAAAAATAATAATAAATAAATATCATAACCAGAGGGCTCCTGGCTGGCTCAGTTGGCATGTGACTCCATCTCGGGGTTGTAGGCTTGAGCCCCACGGTGGTGTAGAGATTGCTTAAAAATAAAATCTTAAAAAAAATTTTTATTCTTTAGAAGACTAGAGAGAAATGAATGACCAAAAAAGGACAAAACCTCTATTATTTCTTTTGTCAGAAGTTAACTAAAGAAAATATTTTTTAAAAACCTGTGAAAGTGTTATTTTGAGATGATTTCACCAGTTTTTAAACCCAGAGTTGTTTCTTTCTGCTTTTGTAATATTTTCCTGTCCTATTGGGTCTGATTTCTTCAGATAAACCCAATTTTTGCTTTCACTCACACCTCACAACTGAAATGCTAGATTAAAAAATTTCTACCCACAGGAGTAATTATGCCTTTGACAGAGAGAGAGGGTATGAACAAGTTGGGGAGAGGCAGAGAGAGAGGGAGAGAGAATTCCAAGTAGGCTCAGTGTTGTCAGCACAAAGCCCAACGGCAGGGCTTGAACTCACAAGCCGTGAGATGGTGACTGACTGAACCACCCAGGCACCCCTGTTAGCAGTTTAAACTGAACTACTTGGAAAATTTGTCAATTTAAACTAGAAGAAAATATAAAAGAAGACATATGATCACTTGAGACCGAACTCTTGGTTCTAAAACCCAAATTTTCAAAAACACAAGTGGGGCACCTGAGTAGCTTAGTCTGTTAAGTGTCTGACTCTTGTTTTCAAGCTCAGGTCATGATCTCAGGGTTTCATGTGTTTGAGCCCTAAGTCTGGCTCCACACTGACAGTGCAGAGCCTGCTTGGGACTCTATGTCTCCCTCTCTCTCTGCCCCTCCCCTACTCGTGTTGTCTTTCTCTCAAAATAAATAAATAAACTTACAAAAAAAATCTACAAGTGTTGGTGAGGATGTGGAGAAAAAGAAGCCCTCACATACTGTTCGTGGGAACATAAACTGGTGCAGCTACTGTGGAGAACAGTATGGATGTTCCTCAAAAAATTGAAAATAGAATTACTGTACGATTCAGTAGTTGCACTACTGGGTATTTACCCAAAGTATACAAAAACACTAATCTGAAATGCACCCCTATGTTTATTGCAGAATTATTTGCAATAGCCAAATAATGGAAGCAATCCAAGTGTCCAGTGATAAATGAATGGATATATATATATATATATACACACACACACACATACACATATATATGCAATGGAATATTATTTAGCCACAAAAAAAACAAAATTCTGCCACATGCAACAGCTTGGAGCTAGAGTATAATGCTAAGAGAAGTCAGAGAAAGACAAGTACTATATGATTTCACTATGTGAAATTTAAGAAACAAAACAATGAAAAAGGAAAAAAAAGAGACAAACCGAAAAAATAGCTCTTAACTATAGAAAGCAAACAGATGGTTACCAGAAGGGGAGGAGGGGATGTGTGGGTGAAATAGGCAAAGGGGATTAAGAGTACACTTACCTTGATGAGCTATGGTTGACATATGAAAGTGTTGAATCACTATATTGTATACCTCAAAGTAGTATAACATTGTATGTTAACTAAACTGGAATTAAAATAAAAAATGAAGGGGCACCTGGCTGGCTCAGTTGGAAGAGTGTTTAGCTCTTAATCTCAAGGTTGTGAGCTTGAACCCCACATTGGGTGTAGAGATTATTTAAATAAATAAACTTTATAAAATGAAAAATGAAAAATAAAATAGGGGCACCTGGCTGGCTCAGTCATTAAA
This sequence comes from Crocuta crocuta, assembly GCF_008692635.1. Lineage (NCBI taxonomy): Eukaryota > Metazoa > Chordata > Mammalia > Carnivora > Hyaenidae > Crocuta > Crocuta crocuta. Next base: position 3,385,953 of record NW_027551565.1, read on the forward strand.
ACATGCAATTCTTGATCTCGGGATTGTAAATTCAGTATATGTGCTGCCGAAGCGAGCACTCGGGATTGTAAATTCAAGCCCCACATTGGATAGAGAGATTACTTAAAAATATAAATTCTTTAAAAATATAAATTCTTAAAAAATAAACAAAATTTAAAAAATAATAAAAGATCAAATAAAGAATAGTCAATAGGGTAAAAAAAAACTGAAAAGAATAAAACCCACACTTCCATTATCCTAGGCTTCTGACCGTAACATAACCAAAAAAAAAAAAAAAAAGTGAATTAAACAGAACACAATTTCAATAATTTCAGATAAACATGTCAAGTTATGTATATTCACACTGTAATGAAGAACATAGTTTCTAAAGCAGGAATAGATTTAATTACTACTTATAATAACCACACTGATTCCCCACACTCTTATTCTCACCTGTATGGTGACCAGTGAGGGCCAGACTGATAACAGCTTATCGGACTAAGAGTCTATATGTGCTAGGGTTTGTACTGTAGTTGAGGAGCCTCAAAATATGAATCTGGGTGACTATACAGGACAGTTGTGTGGAAGCCTTCCTCTCAGAGAAAGAAAGAGAATTTGTATGTCCTTAATATAAACAAATATTCCTCGGAAGGATCCTCGGTTCTTATCCTTTGGAATGTAAATAGGTCTTCAGGGTCAAGACAAGATTTATAACCCACAGATGTGTCCATGGTCCCAAGTCTCATCCCCCTCTTTGAAATGTGCATACTAGAGAAGTAAATATCTCTTGTAAATTGTGTTCCCCCCAAATTTGTATGTTGAACCCCTAACCCACAAGGTGATTGTACTTGAAGTCAGGGCCTTTACAGAGGTAATTAAGGTTAAATGAAGTAGTAAGGGTAGAGACATAATCCAATAGGAGTGGTGTCCTTTATAAGAGGAAGAGACACCTGCGATGTGCAGGCAGAGAGGAAGGTCATGTAAATACAGAGCAAGAAAGTGGCAGGCAGTCTCTGAGGAGATGGGCCAAAGGAGAAACCAAACCTGCTGCCACCTTGATCTTGGACTTTCCATCCTCCATAATTGGGAGAAAAATAAATTTTGGTTATTTAATAAGCCACCTAGTCTGTAGTATTTTGTTATGGTGGCCCTTAGCAGACTACTACATTCTGGACGTTTCTCACTATTCATTCACAATTAGCCTCAAAGACTTCTCTTTCAGCACAGGTCCCAAGTTTCAATAAAATTTGCTTAGAAAGTTCTAACTCTGCAGAAATAAATATCTTCTCTACAATCCCAAACTATTTTAATTTCAATAAATTCTTCAAAATTGTAGCTACCAAAGAAGCCAATATCCAATAACAAACCTTTAAAAAATATTTTATAATGAAGTTTCACAGTGAAATTCTTTATAATCCCAAACTATCCAAATAGTGTTGCACCTCCATGTGGTCTCCCTTTTACCTAAGTTACTAAAGGAAGATACAATAATTTAGGCTTTCTTCATTAAAAAAAAAAAAAAAAAGGTTTGGAGGGTAGGTGTACACCTCTTGAAATTACCTTGCTTTTAATTACATAATGTTAATCTAGAATAATTTTAACATAAATGATTTGCAGGTAAATTTGGCTATTAATAAAAATGAAAACAAGAATATTTCATTAATGTTTTATTTTTAGAGATCAACTGTGAAACAATCATTTTGAGCACTTAAGTAATCCTTTATGTAAAAATCTGGAGAATTTATTTCAAATATACTTCAAATATTTAAACATTACATAAATATTTAATAAATATTTTATTATACATTTGAAAATAAAGTAACCAAATAAACATTTCACATATACTATAACACTCGAATAATGCTAAACTATAATAGCTAAATGATGGATCTTTCAAAAATAATAGAAATGATTTTGTGCTGTGCATTTTTAACTCACTACTGTACATGGGTGCAATTATTTCATAACGACCCCAGCAATGATGACTTTCAACACTGAGTATTTTTTCAATTTTACACTAATTCTTGCAAAGCCAATATCTGAGGACAATAGATATAGAGTCACTGACATAACTTGACAGCGGTAGTCTATCAATTTATCAAATATGCCAAACTAACTTCTTAAAATATCAAATTTTGTCCTAATTTTATATTTTCCTAATTTTATAGATGTGGGTGATAAAAATTTCAATTTCATTAACTATAAGGCTATAAAAAGTAAACTTTTCCCAACATATAAGGTCATTTTGATGAAAACAAGAATAGGCTTTAATATTTTATAATAGTGACTGATTAATTGTAATTGACTAGGGTACTATATCTGACAGACTTATGATAATTCCCTAAAAATTATACCAGTACCTTGTTCATTCCAGTCATGTTATTGGTTACTCTTCATACAAAATTGTTATAAAAAGTTGTGCCTTACAGTGCCAATAGAAAGCTGTTAAAATGTAGCAACCTTTTCTCAGTGCTTCAAGACTTCATATGCTATGCAAATTAATATTGCTGATATTTTAATATAACTTTTAAATTATGTACTTGGCAAAATTCTTTAAAAGAGAAATCATAATTCATCATAAAATTTTCATTTTATTACATAAAACTATTTCTTGTATAAAATGTTCACCACCACACAATAAAAAAACACAAAACAAAACCTCCTTAAAAGCAAACCTTATAATCTGACAAATTAAAATGTTTGTATTCACTTAAGATGACGACATGAGTCTGTACATTAACTATACTGTCATAATATAGGACCTGAATCTACCAAAACAGAAATTCTAGGAAAAAATATAAACTCTCCAGGCCCATTTACCTTGCTCACAATTTAAAGGAGTAAAATGAAGATTCTAATAGCAGTTTTGACAGGTAGGAAAGGGAAAGACTCCTAGTCTCGAATTAAATAGTGATTACATTAAAATTTTGACACTGTCAAATCAGGCAGAGATTAAGCTGTAGTGGGAAAAAACCCAACAAGGTATATAATAGTTGTTTTAAATCTGCTAAGAGAAAAATCAAATAATTAATGCTTGCTATCTACCGAAGACATTGGTTAAAGAGTCTCAATAGTGCAATGCACTATATCACCTTTCCTTCTCTAATGAAAATGCTATTAAGTATATTAATCCTAGTTATAATGGAATCATTTTTTAAAATTTATTTTCTTTCTCTAATACTAAGGTAAAATGCATTTTGGAAATCTGCATGGAATGTCCTCAACAAATTGGTTCTTTAGTTTTAGCATAAGTCTGTGTTACAGTTTTACTCATTCTTTCAAGCACATATAAAAACATGACCCCCCAAAATACAAAACACAAGTCTGGTCCTATGTTATAATAAATAATGATCTTAGCCACTTAATATAAAACAATATACTTTTTTGGGTATCTGTTAACAGGGCAAACAGAAATTATTCATAGGAAAAAGGATTCAATTACTAAGATATATCTTTTCTGGGGGAGAATTTACCCTCATGTCCCTCCCCTATCAGTAGTGTCTTACCTCCTCTAATCCCTTCAAGTTCACTACAAATGCAGACATTTTCTAGTTTTCATCATGGATTTTTCTTTTAACATTGTTTCTGGGATGCTTTAACCAATTAGATTCAAAACTATCATTTCAAATTTATGTTTATAATTCAGAATCAGCCCACATTCAATAAGGCATAGCTTTCACACTTTTTTAGATCACAGAGCATTTAAGATTTTAACAAGAGCTCTCTCCAGAAAGACAAAAAATTACATATCCAGTTTTGCTAACAATTCAGAGGTTTCAAGACCCCACTGACACCTGTTGAGGATAAAAATCCTTGTAATAAAGGATTACATCATCCTTGATGAAATCAAACTGTAGGTTTACATCTCAAAAGTTTAATGTTAAAAAATAGAGGAATTGATTTTAGGTGAACAATTTGTTTATGATTGATCAGGCAAAATTAATTACAAAGGAAGAAATTTTTGCTTTTAGTTTTAGCTAATCTTACAAGATTTATAAGAATATTAGCTAGTAAATCTATATTAACTGGAAAAGTTAATGTTCATACTTGCGGGCAGAGTTTATCAGATCTATCAGGAAAGAAAAAGATAGTAAAAATAGGTAGTATTTTTCTGGTACCTACTGATTTACCATGAACAGATCCTCAGATTCAAGTAGATCATTTGTAAGATGCCATCAGTGGTCAATGTGTGTAGGACAGTTGCACATAGCTATTAAGAAGTCATTTTTGGCACGCATTAAAAGCATGTACCAAACAACTATAAAGCAAAACAATTGTTCATTTCTAGAGCAAATGCAATTAATGGCTTTCATCTTATAGTTAAAGGCTTAAAATATATTTTAATACTTCAAGTCACTAAAGATTTGTCGACTTCAAAGTATGTTTGAAAGTAGGTAAATTTTAGTAGTGGGTAAGAAATGAAAGGTAATTATAGCAATGTGACCTTAATCCAAAAATTAAAAAATAAAATACATTTCACATTTGAGAGTTAAGTGGGTTTTTTTCTTTATTCAAGTAAACATTTTGATTATAATACATGATAATGGACAACCCATGTGACAAAGTATGGTAGACTATGGTTTGGTGTAGCCTCCTTCTTTTTAGGATGTTTTCCCAGGTGATTCTTCAGGATCTGGCATCGATACCCAGCACAGGCTTTCCAATGGCAATGCATGAATTCTAGCGATCATTGCCTCCACCTTTCTTCAGATGCTGAGTGCCATTTTCTCCCACCCATTTTATCCTCCGTTACTTACAAAAAACCCCACTCTAAAATTCAACCTATGTTATAAAATTAACAAAATCAAAAATTAGTATTTTCCCACAAAGACAAAATTAAGTCTCAACTTAATCTTTCTTTTTCTATAACTTTGGAAGGATTCACATAATCTCTAGAGTCGGAGTAATGCACAACACAAAATAAGAAAAGAACCTTGTTACTGAGTATACATAATATGTTGGGAGTTGCTAACGTATTCAAAAGCGTACTTCTCCTGGGATACCAATCCTCCACTGGAAATTACAGTTTACAAACAGATGGTTGTGTTTTCATAAGTGGAAATACAGTACCTGATTTCATATAAATTGTGAGATGTTTTCTCACTAGTAAAGTGCTTAATTGAGAAAAAATTGTCCACAACACGATTTAACTTGTCAAAGGCACAAAATGTCTTTCTCTAATGCATTAGTCTTTAAAATTATGGTTAAATTATTCATTTACATTTCACTTAACCAGAAAGCTTACTGGTTTTTTTTCCTCTCAGTAATGAAAAAAAAACTGCTTGAAGAAAAACATTTTTTATTTTCAAAACTTTCCCATGAACATACATACGACACTAATTAATTTAGATCCCTTCATAAGCTGTCTGTATGCCATGAAACACTTATGACAAAAAAACACATGTAAGCTTTAGGGTAAGACTTAACACGGAATCAAAATAGCTTCCAAAAAGGGGGGACAGGGGAAGCATTAAATTAAAAATCATAGCTTTCACTTTATAAAAAATAGTTTGAATAATCTTCTTATAAATCTTTAACGCTTACAAAAGCAGGAAATACATTTAAGATAGTCTTTTTAACACAGATTCATTAGTACAATGTGGTTAGTCAGAAGAATAACAACTAAAAAGGCATTTCAGTAGTCTACATTCTCTTTCCAGCAAATTCCACTTAGAATTTAACCAATTTGCAATTCAAAATAAGATTTAACTGCCAACAAAGTCAGACTAGTTGTAATTAGTACCTGAATATCAAGCTTTGTTCTATTTAATATATTGTACCAAAATTTTAAATACAGCTCAATGATAGGTACTGATAACAATACTTGACTGCATGGTTATCACCCATGACTACTGCACTGCAGGTTAAAATATACTTTGGCCAGTAAATTAAAAAGATATAAATCAAAGAACAAGGCCAGATAATTTGTTTTAGTACCAATGTCCTGACCTTAAGTAAACTTTAAATACATCAACAAGGCAAGGAAAATATAATCAACTATACAGAGAGGTCTCTATTTTTTAACCATTTGGCATTTTATATTAATAATTTCTGTGTTTAAAATAACATTTTATACTCCTGTGCACTGATTATCATAGCTGTCTGAATTAAAACAAAACTGCAGTTACCTTCCTAGAATGTCCAGTAGTGAATGCATTAGTTGCTTCTTTTGCACTTCCATGAAGATGGTCCTTCATCCTGTAATTTTTTCAATTGTGGACCAAGAAAGAACCACCAACAAAATCCAATAAAAACACAAATGATGGATTCTACATAATAACCATCCAGCACTGTAACACATGAGCCACCAAGTTTTTTGCAAAGCTGCAAAAATAAAATTGTAATAAGTATTTCATAATTTCAAAATAGAAGTATTCAGCAATTTAGTTTATACTTTGTAATTTTTTTAATGTTTTATTTATTTTTGAGAGAGAGAGAGAGCAGGGGAAGTCAGAGAAAGGGAGATACAGAATCCGAAGACAGGCTCCAGGCTCTGAGCTAGCTGTCAGCACAAAGCCTGACACGGGGCTCAAACCCACAAACTGTGAGATCATGACCTGAGCTGAAGTCGGACACTTAACCGACTGAGCCGCCAGGAGCCCTTATTTTTTTATTATTATATTTTAAATAATCCAATGTGGGGCTTGAACTAATGACCTGGAGATTGATCACAGGCTCTACCTCTCAAAATATACTTTTCTTTTTTTATTTTTTTTAAACATTTATTCATTTTTGAGAGACCAAGACAGAGTGTGAGTGGGGGAGGCGCAGAGAGAAAGGGAGATAAAGAATCTGAAGCAGGCTCTAGGCTCTGAGCTGTCAGCACAGAATGTGAGATTATGACCTGAGCCGAAGTCGGTGATCTAACCGACTGAGTCACCCAGGTGCTCCCAGACATAATTTTTTAAAAAGATACCGTACCTCTAGAGACAAAATAAGAAAATATCTTTATTTAAAGATTTTATTTACTTTTTAAAGTTTTATTTATTTTGAAAGGGAGAGAGAGTGTGTGAGCGGGGGGAGGGGGCGCGGGGGGAGAAAGAAAGGGAAAGAGACAGAGATCCAAGACAGGCTCTGCACTGCCAGCAAAGAGCCCAATGTGGGGCTCAAACTGAAGAACCATGAGATCATGACCTAGGCCAAAACCAAAAGTCAGATGCTTAACCAACTGAGCCACCTAGGCAACCCTAAGATTTTATTTTTTAAACTAATCTCTATACCCAATGTGCAACTTACAACCCTGAGATCAAGAGTTGCATACTCAATGGACTGAGCCAGTCAGACACCCTTGAAAATTAATATATTGGGGCGCCTGGGTGGCTCAGTCGGTTAAGCGTCCAACTTCGGCTCAAGTCATGATCTCATGGTTCGTGGGTTCGAGCTCCTCATCGGGTTCTGTGCTGGCAGATCAGAGCCTGGAGCCTGTTTCAGATTCTGTGTCTCCCTCTCTCTCTGCTCCTCTCCTGCTCATGCTCTGTCTCAAAAATAAAGAAACCATAAAAAGATTTTTAGAAAATTAATATATTAATATTAGCTTAATTTTATCTACAGTTACAACATACTTACCTCAACAGCATCAGGTGTTCGACAATTCTGGTTTGATGCTCCTACACACTCTTTCACTGTAAGGGGGTCTACCAGCCAAAGAGCTACTGTAGAAGGCCAGTTTCCTCCCAGATTGGACACGGTGTTTAAAAGGGTCATATATGTTCCTCCAATAAGTGGATCACTAACCTTTGCATTGAAAGCCATTATGGAGACATACATGCTATACAAGGTAACCTACAAGGAAAATATGAAATATCTTTAGCATAAAAAGACCTTGAAAAACTATGGGCTGAATTAAGAACATCAAAATCACGAACTGAAAATTAATTTTCATGAACCCTTATTAAACTCAAGTTAACAATGATGTATGTAGCACCCATTATAGGCCAAGCCATCTTTTATTCATCAATAAAAAGATGAATAAGACAACAGTCTCTCTATCCCCTTGAAGAACTTATTCTAGACTGGGAAAATAAGAAATAAATAGTTATAATGAAATGAAGTAAGGAGAAGGACACCTTTGTGCTACCAGGGCCTAAATAAATGAGATTAATTCTACAATAAGTAGTCAAGGAAGGCTCAATAGAGAAAATGATAGATAGGGTGGCTCTAAGGATACAAAACCCCATTTTGGACTGTTCCTCATACACACACACATATACATTACACATGTAAGCACTCAAATATCCAAAGGAACATGAATATATAATTATATACATATATGTATGTAATTTTATTTTATATATGATAGAAAAATGACATTGCAGAATTTATGAGACAAACTAAAGAGAAAAATCTCCTTAAGAGGCAAAAAGTACTTAAGAGGTAAGGATTAACCCTCCATTTAGGAACATAGAAACAAACCATGTTTCCAAAATTTCATTACTTTGAATACTGTTCCATGGTATGTTCATAGAAAAAGGAGTTCCAAAGTCAAATAAGACTGAGAAACACTAGGGGCGCCTGAGTAGCTCAGTCAGTTAAGCGTCTGACTTCAGCTCAGGTCATGATCTCACAGTTCGTGGGTTCGAGCCCTGCGTCGGGCTCTGTGCTGACAACTAGCTCCAAGCATGGAGCCTGTTTCAGATTCTGTATCTCCCTCTCTCTCTGACCCTCCCCTGCTCATGTTGTGTGTNAGACTGAGAAACACTAAGTTATAAAAAAAATAAACAGGTCTCTTTCACTACTGGCCCCTGAAAGCCTTTAGGATTTTAAACGCCTTAAGGGCAGGGATTTTGGCATGATTTATGCACTGTTATATTTTAGTGCTTAGAAGGTTCCTGCCATGGAATAGATGATCAATTAGTATTTGTAGAAAGAATGATTAAGATGCTACATAGAGGTTATGTTATGTATCACTCACTTCTCAAAATTACTTGGCATTGTACTATTTTTCCCAGAAAGCATCTGGCTGCCTGAACATCAACAACACTTTAGAAAATTTTCTTATGAAATCCAAAGCCAAACAAATGATTGTGAATTACTTCACTGTTGTTTGCCTTTACTTACACAGATAGTGAAACATTTACTAAGCTAAAGTACTACTTTAAATCTTTTTAATGTTTTATTTATTTTTGAAAGAAAGACAGATTGTGTGTGGGGGAGGGGCAGAGAGAGGGAGACAAAGAATTGGAAGCAGGCTCCAGGCTCTGAGCTGTCAGCACAGCTGTAACTCACAAACCATGAGATCATGACCTGAGTCGAAGTCAGACATTTAACTGACTGAGCCACNGGCTCAGTCAGTTAAGAGTCCGACTTGATTTCAGCTCAAGTCATGATCTCATAGTTCGTGAGTTTAAGCCCTGTGCTGGACTCTGCACAGGCAGCATGGGACCTGCTTGGGATTCTTTCTCTCCCTCTCTCTCTGCCCCTCCCCTGCTNAAAATTATTGAGATTACTTGGTAGCCATATTTTTAGGTTTTAGTTAGAAAAACGAGTGAGGAATTTGTAAATATAACTTTCAAAGAATTTAAACTAGGTTCCAGAGAAAAATCCAAGGTGACTGACTCTTAAATTAAAAAACTACAGTCAAGTCCCAACGGTTTCCTCCTGGAAATCTTTGAGTCACTTGCCCCAGAACACAAGCTCATTGTGCAACAGCAGTTAGGAGAGGCTAGTGATGGCCAAATGTAGCTAATAAAGAAAGAGAAAGCTGATTAACACACAACTTCCAAAATCACAAACAATACACAAATTTCAATACAGAATAGAAACTGAGAACCTGGGATCTCTAGCTCAGGAGCCATCATTATTTCTCAGTACTTTCAGAGAGAAAAGGCATGTGGAATACAGGAAGTAAAGAACCCAAGTCTAGGGATGGACTGATGGATACTTAGCAAGGGTAGAATTACTGGCTTTGGAATAAATTCTGTAATGTAACAAACACTGTTGAATGGACAAAAAAAAAAAAATGAAATGAAGAAACTTTCTACAAATAGAGCTCAATAAATCTAAAGCCACAGGTTTAAAGTTCATTGTTAAATAATTGCTTCAATGTCAGATTCATGCTTCAGTCTTAAAATTTATTATCATTATTTCACGGCAACTGTAGAAAAATGTCTTCTTTATTTGCCAAAAACAGTTTACTTCCTGAGAAAACCACAGCAAACTTACCTGATGTAACGCATAACTCAGCAGCACTATGATATAGTAATAGATAGGGAATCCTCCTTGATGCTCTACTTTGGAAGTCCACCAAACTAGCAGAGCATATTCTAATCCAAGCAATAACCTATAGACAAAGAAAGACACATGGAGTTGACTTCCATTTTAGGTTAAAAAATAGTAACAAAAACAGAAAGCTGTACACTTACTATGTGAAAGAAGCCTGCTATCTAAAACCTGTCAAGAAGTTAAAAAGAGATAAAAGTGCATAGAAATGATACTGAAGTTAAAGATGTTTTTCAAGTCTTTTTCTGTATATACTTTACACACAAGTATTAGTGACACTGATGAATATTCCTCATTTAACCTTTTCTTATTGAGTTAGGTTTTATTTCATTGTTACCTGTAGGGCATGGCTTTGTAAAATATATTTAGTGGCTGGGGACCTGCAGTGTATTTGCTGATAATCAGAGGTAATATTATCTGCAAAGGAACCATTGGAACTGCCAATAAGGCTAAATGTTCTTTGGGTACTCCCTCTTCTACCAATTTCAGTCCTGTTACTGCATCTGCTGCTGAAAAACCAATCTGCAATATAAAAACAGAAAGTATTTTAATTTGTGGTTTACAAAATATTTTCCCCCAAGCATATGTAAGTTCTCCAATACCTCAATCTCATTACTGATTTACACCAGTTACAAGAAAACATATTATTCTATCGGTGTAACAATCAAATTATGGAAGGCACACTTTGTTCTATGGTCTACTAACAATATTCAGTGAAAACAACTGAAAATGCAGGACTTTTAGGAAATGCAGATGCCTGTAACAACAACTAAATTTCAAAAACTTCAATCTCTAACAATAAACAGTGTTCAAACCCAAACTTATTGATTTCTATGTTTTAAGTTTTTAAAAAAGCCTTTAATTGACTCCAAATAAAATCTAGTAAAATGAAGAATCACTAGAGCGCCTGGGTGGCTCAGTGGGTTAAGCGTCTGACTCTTGGTTTTGGCCCAGGTCATGATCTCATGGTTCAAGCCCCGCATTGGGATCTGCACTGACAGCATGGAGCCTGCTTGGAATTCTTTTTCTTTCTCTCTCTCTCTCTCTCTCTTCCCCCACCCCGCCCCACACCCTACCCCACTCATGCTCTCTCTCAAAAAAACTTAAAAATTTTTTGAATAAAAATAAAAAAAAAAAGCATCACTGCCACACATACACATTTTGATGATTTCTGACTGATTATAAAATTTCCAAAAGTATTTAACATTTCAAAAGTAATTCCAAGAAAACATTATATATTTTTTTAACCAACTGAGCCACCCACTCTTCAAAAATTATTTAATGATAAGGAATATGGAGTATTAAGACAAAAACAAGATAAAAGTTATATATGATGTGATCCAATTCCTTTTATTTACGTGCATATTTGTATGTGTATACATACATCTATATTATTATTAATTTGTTGATTATAACTTATTAATTATATTCACATATGAAAGTACACACACACGGAAAAAAGAGTGCTGGAAGAAAAGATACCAAAAGTGTTACCAAGGATTATCTCTAAATGATGTAATTAGGGGTGCCTGGGTGGCTCAGTCGGTTAAGCATCCAACTTCAGCTCAGGTCATGATCTCATGGTTCCTGGGTTCGAGCCCCACGTCAGGCTCTGTGCTGACAGCTAGCACAGAGCCTGAAGCCTGTTTAGGATTCTGTGTCTCCCTCTCTCTCTGAGCCTCCCCTGTTCATGCTGTCTCTCTCTCTCTCAGAAGTAAATAAAACATCAAAAAATATTTTTTTTAATAAATGACGTAATTAGATAATATCTTCCTTGAACGTATCATCATTTCCTGAAGTTGAATCTTAAGTTTAACCTTCCCAATGTTTCCTTAAAATGTAACCCTCCCTACACTAGGGAGGAAGAAAAATTCACTATTTCAAAAATAATGAGGCTCCAAATTTTACTTCGGGATATCAAAAGATACCTGTAAACTATTTATGTAGATAGCTTTAGATATATAATATGAAACTCCTATAACTGATTTCAGATTTTAGGAATATTAATTTTAACACTAGCAATATTTCACTATAACAAAATACACGTACTTACCTTTGCTCTAGCATAATATCTTTAAAAATGTTTTTGGACTATAAAGTTAGGACATCTTAATACAGAAAACATAAAGAAAATAAAAGTCACCAAAATACCCATTTATTTATGATATATTTCTTTCCAACGTCAAAAAAAAAAAATAAGTTGGGGCGCCTGGGTGGCTCAGTCGGTTAAGCGTCCAACTTTGGCTCAGGTCATAATCCTACGGTTTGTGGGTTCAAGCCCCGCATCAGGCTTTGTGCTGACAGCCAGCTCAGAGCCTGGAGGCTGTTTCAGATTCTGTGTCTCCCTCTCTCTCTGACCCTCCCCTGCACACGCTGTCTTTCTCTCTCTCTCTCAGAAATAAAGAAAAAACATTAAAAAAAAATTTTTTTTTAAATGTCAACTGATTTTTAAATAGACTTCCAATGCTTATATATTTTCATATCTTTGTAAATCACATTCTGTGTAAATAATTATAACACTTCTGATAGTAAATGTATGTTCATTATAACAATAGGGAATCATTTTTTTCAAGGCATTCATTTGCATACCAAGCATTAATATCATTTATTAAATAAAATTTCACATTTTTAGAGGTACTTCAAATTGGCATAATTCTTTTCAAGATCCTAAGAGTCAGACTACTTTGAAATTACATTTGATATCATCACACCTTTTAAAACAAATTTAATGAACAGAAAATACTACTTTTTATTGTTAAATTCTAATAGTAGTAGGAAGGACCTTATATGAAATGGCAAAGGAAGTGTTCCATGATATTGGTAATTTTATAGCAGAGTGGTAAATTTTGCTTTATAAATCTCTTACCTTTGCAGTTAGAATCAGAAGGCAAAATGTCAGAACTGCTGGCATTCTTATAATTGCAAAAAGCAGCTTGTAAGTATCTGTGATCCCTTGAGTTTCTTCTTTTCCTATTGATACTTCTTTGTTTTCTTTTTTCAAAAGGGCAACTAGAGTTGTTGTTATCAAAAATACAGTTCCCCAGAAAAAAAGGAAATCTGAAATTAAAAAGTTAAAATCTATTAACTTAAAACAATTTTTGTTTGTTTGTTTAAGAGAAAGAGACAGAGTGTGAGCTTGGGAGGGGCAGAGAGAAAGGAGACCCAGAATAGGAAGCAGGCTCCGGGCTCTGAGCTGTTAGCACAGAGCCCCATGCAGGGCTCGAACTCACAAACTGTGAGATCATGACCTGAGCTGAAGCCGGATGTTCAATCGAGAGCCACCCAGGCATCCTTGTTACCTAACTTTTGAAATGACATATCTGCGTTGATACTAAATAATTCTGTGTACAACTTTACTGCAATTAAATGTTTTGTTTTTTAATGCTTATTTATTTTTGAGAGAGAGACAGAGCACAAGTGGGAGAGGAAGAGAGCAAGAGGCAGACACAGAATCTGAAGCAGGCTCCAGGCTCTGAGCTGTCCGCACAAAGCCTGTCCCAGGCCTCAAACTCACGAACTGTGAGAGCATGACCTGAGCCGAAGTTGGACACTTAACCAACTGAGCTACCCAGGCGCCCCAGATAAGATTATTTCTAATTCCTTTGTGTTCTCTAGATAAAATAACAATACATAAAAAGGAGGAAGTAGTGAGAACACATCATTTCAGAGCCCTAATTCAAAGGCTTTCCAATAGTTCACATGGAGAGAATGGAGCTAATAGCTCAGAAAAAGAGGCTTAGCCACTGCCAGAAAATATATTTTTATGAAAGCAATTACCATAAATAGTAATTACCATTAGACTCCTGGCTATTATTTATTAACATTGCTTTGATGCTAGAGAACATCCATAGTCTGATATACCAACCATTATAAAGATATTGTTACCAAAATACATATATTTTTTTTCTTTTAAAAAATTTTTAATGTTTATTTATTTTTGAGAGAGAGAAACAGAGACAGAGTGTCAGCAGGGGAGGGGAAAGAGAAAGAGGGAACACAGGATCTGAACCAGGCTCCAGGCTCTGAGATGTCAGCACAGAGCCCGTTGTAGGGCTCGAACTCACGAACTGTCTGATCATGATCTGAACCGAAGTCACTTAACTGACTGAGCCACCCAGGTGCCCCTAAATATTTCATTTCTAACATTTTGGTTAATTTTGATTTATGTGTTTTATCTGTAACACAGTATGGTGTGTGTGTGTATGTGTGTATGTGTCTGTCTGTCTACACATATATATAAAATTAAGATATCAAAGCTGATGTTTCATAAACATGATTTTTGGGCAAAGACCGATAGGACAAACTAAATATTCTGAAGTGGCAACTAAATCTTATCTGGTGCTCCCATAAACGTAAAATTTAAGAGTATGTGCCAATTCACCAGTAACCAAGAAAGATATAATAGCTAGCACATAAGTGTCTATTATGCCAAAGCAAAACATAGGACAGTGCAATAAATCTCAAAAGTCACTCTCCAAGACAAGTATTATTATTCCCACTTTATACACAATGAAACAGGATCGCAGTCCACAAAGTGCCAGGGGAGAGTCTAAACTAGATCTGATTCTAAAGCAATAATGTTTCTCATTTTACTACCCAGATGCTCAGATACACCTGTCTACAGCAATTAGGCTCTTTCATATCAACCAGATATGCCTGAGAAGATACTCATTTTAGCTCCAACCATGAAGTCTGGAACATAGATCCTTCAGTAGACTTCTTTAATCTGGCTATCCCCCTTCCTCACTTCCATCGCCCTATATGGTAGTATGCAAACCCATAGAATAAATAAGCATGGTATATCTTCCTAAAGAATTCATTTTACTCAATAGTTTAGAGGGAAGCCTTTTTGAGAGAGAGAGAAAAAGAGAGAGAGAGGGAGGGTCAGAGAGACAAGATCAGAAGATCTGAAGGGGGCTCCGTGCTGACAGGCTGACAGAAGCGAGTCTGATGTGAGGCTCGAACTCACAAACTGTGAGATCATGCCTTGAGCTGAAGTCGGATGCTCAACTGGCTGAGCCACCCAGGCGCCCCTAGAAGGAAGCCTTTTTAATGAAGAAAAAAAAAATTATAGGGAAGGCAAATTTTCCAGGAATTTTTACGATAAAATATCAGACTTCAAAAAGCTTTCACACTTTCAAGGCTTTGGATTGGGTCCTCAGACAGCTGTGGCTGTCTAAGGTAGATTCACTCTCTGCCACCATCACAAGAAACAGAAGAATTAAGAAGCATTGTCTGATACAACCATCCTTGGCTCAGATGAGATTCTCTCTCCAACTTTCACACTATGGAAACTAACGTAAGCCCTTCAGAAGTCAGTGACAGGAAAGCAAACTTTCACTTTGTTCTAAATGTCTGGCCTTCCTTTCACCTTCTTGCTTTTGGCACAGCTCTCTATTTCACGCATTAGAGCATGAAGGGACTTTAGACACACATCATCCAGTCCAATGCTCTCATTGTCACAGAGAAGGAAACGGAAATTAAATAGTGTGTTTGGCCCTGGGTCACGAGCTGAGTCTTAGTAGAAACAGACCTTCCTATGCCTCAAATCTCTCTCTGAAGCATTTGCTCAAAATATCCACGCTGTCAGAGGCCCCCAGAAAATGCTATTTGATTATACAATATAGTCATATCTGATTTGGGGATTAGATTTTTAAAAGACAGCAATGTAATGCAAAAATCAAGTCAATACAAAGTGAATTTTGAAATCTTCCTAATCCCTTAGGAAGATAAAGCCATCTTTGAGATCACATACCTTTTCATTAACTCCAGTGTTAGGTTTTCCTCTGGGGTAGAAGAGATTGTTTCTTCAATCAAGCACTGGATTAAGCAGCTTTCTTGCTATTACGGGCCATCTTGTCCCAAAATTTGGGTTCAAACTCAGCCCAAAGTGCAAGGCTGAGGCTGGGAAGCCGATAGATTCAGTGCTCCCATCTCATGCTAACTCTGGGCCTCTATCACTGAATGGATGGAAGGGAATCACTCTTTTAGTTTTTTAAAATATGTTCTGGTCAGGTACTTATCCTTTTTACTTAAACACATTATGTCTCTACACTGATGCTATGATAGGTTCTTACATTCAACATTTGTTTAACCTATATCTTGACACCCCTAAATCATTTTTTGTAAGCTGAATTTAGACTTTTATAAAACAGTAGACAATGAACATTCCAAGCTACCACATGAAGGTGCAGAGTATATCAGAATAGCTTAAATGAAAAATAATGATAACATCAAATGCTGACAAGGATTGAGAAACAGAATCATTCACATATTGTTAGTAGGAAGATAAAATGGTGTATGCATGACAATCTGGAAAAAAGTTTGGCAACTCCTTTCAAAATAAAAGTGGACTTACCAGAAACCAGTGTTTGCATACTTGGGGCATTCATCTCAGAATAATGAAGACTTACTTTCACATAAAAAAAGCCCCAGACTAGAAATTACTCAAATCCCCTTCAATGGATGAGTGGTGAAATAAACCATGGTATATCAAACAAACAGAATACTTCTCAGCAATAAAAAAAGCAACAGATCACTGATACATGCACCAACTTGGATGAACCTCAAAGAAATTATGCTAAATGAAAAGAGCTAATCTCTGAAGAACATATACTACATGATTTCACTTGTGTAACATTTCTGAAATAACATAGCTATAAAGATGGAAAACAGGTTAGTAGCTTCCAGGGGTTAGGGATGGAGAGGAGGAAATGGGTATAGCTATAAACAGGCAACACAAAGGAGTCTTGAGATGGTACACTTGAGTATCTTCATTGTAGTGATGGTGGTTGCAAGGCTACACATGATGAAATTACACAGAGCTACTCACATGCATACACACAAGCAAAGACAAATAAGTATGTGTATAATTGGTAAAACCTGAATAGTGGTATTGATTGTACCAATGTCAATTCTTGGTTTTGAGACTGTCCTCTAGTTATGTAAGATGTTAACAATGGGAGAGACTGGGGAAGGGTGCATGGGATTTCCTTAAACATTTCTTTGCAATCTACTGTGAATCTATAATTATTTTAAAACAAAAAAAATTTAAAAATTATTGGAAAATTTAAGAACACAAAAATTATTTTTTCGTTTTTTTTTAAGAGTGAGAAAGTTGGGGTGCCTGGGTGGTCGTCAGCTAAGCGTCTAACTTCGGCGCAGGTCATGATCTCACGGTTCGTGGGTTCTAGCCTGGCGTCGGGCTCTGTGCTGATAGCCAGCTCAGAGCATGAAGCCTGTTTCAGATTCTGTATCTCCCTCTCTCTCTCTGACCCTCCCCTGCTCATGCTCTCTCTCTCTCAGAAATAAATAAATAAATAAATAAATAAATAAATAAGAATGCAAAAGTTATAAAACTGTGCTAGGAATAAGAAATGTAGGTCTCAAATATAAGATAATATAAAACAACCAAAAAAGAAATGTTTAGGTATGTTGAAATCATTTATTCTGTAGTTTTAACTGAACTCTCTCAGAAATAAATAAAACATTGACAATTTAAAAAAAGAATTAATTGATCCTATTCTCTTTCTAGTTCAAAGAATGACTTACAAATACTATTTTTATTCATTGCCAGTTTGATTAGATTCTTTCAGCACCATTTTTTTCAAAACAACATTTCCTCTTTTTCTGATTGACTCTTCTCTGTGCATGCCTAACTATAGACAAACCAATCCATAAGCTCTAGTATGTTTAGCTCTCTTCTCCAGACTAACACGCTTCCTGCCCCAACCCAAATACCTTGCTCCCTATCCCAATCGCTTCCTCTGTTCACTGTTGTTACCACTGCTTCTAGAGGAATGGGCTGCAAATACCAGTTCAGATAGGTTCTCAATTTTTTGAAACTGAAACCCCCAACTCGAGATGGGCATGAGTTCTTCAGGTCACCACTATCCCCTCCAAACCCTACAGTCTTGTACCAACTCACTTGATTCATTTCCACTGTCCATCTATCCAGTCCATCATTTTGGTTTGCAAACTTCCATTATAAATTCCCTGGGAGCCGAGAATTCCCAGGTCTTATTCATCAAATTTTAACATCTATCATACTGCTAGTACCAGGCACTGAGTGAATGAATGCTACAGGTTACTTAAAGAAACAAAACAAAAAATTTTAGTCTGTCATTTCTAGGCCATCAGACGTTCCAGAAGAGGGCTGACTGGGCTGATATTTTCAGACATCAGCAGTCAGAGTGCTACTTTTCTCTAGTAGAAAAGCCCAATTGGCACAAATTATATTCAGGTTTTAAGGTTTTTCCTGAGTTTTTTTCTAGTTTCCTACCAACTTTAAGAAAGACACTAGTAAGTCTTTTGTAAAAGAAAGTGTGGATACTCTTTGCTTTACATGATTTGGCTTACAAGTTTCCTAAGAATGCTCTATGTTCAGATAGTGGGGGGAATTCTGTATCAGTCTCCAACTAGGCGCCTGACCTCAGTTTCTTCATCTATATGAATAAATTGAGATGGTAACTAGACTAACCATGAACACTTTGTAGTACATACAAGAATTGAATTATGTTGGGGCCCCTGGGTGGCTCAGTCAGTTGAGCGTCCAACTTCAGCACAGGTCATGATCTCACAGTTTGTGGGTTCGAGCCCCGCGTCGGGCTCTGTGCTGACAGCTAGCTCAGAGCCTGAAGCCTGCTTCAGATTCTGTGTCTCCTTCTCTCTCTGATCTCCCCCTGCTCATGCTGTCTCTCTCTCTCTCTCTCAGAAGTAAATAAAAAACATTAAAAATTTTTCCAAAAAAAAGAACCGCCTTCTTTACATCAGACTTAATAGTAATAAAGTGATATTAAAAAAAAAGAATTATATTGTACACCTGAAACTAATATTGACATATACCAATTTTACCTCAATTAAAAATATCAGTTCCCACAAATACAAATCAGAATCTAAATTACAAAAATAAATAAATAGAGAGAGAAGAACATAAAACTATGTTCTAATCCCTGTGTTCTTCTGGGTTACTTTCATCATCTCTTGCAACTTAAAAGGTTGTCTCTTTTTGCTCCCCCAAAATCCTTGAAAACCAAATGGGGCAGGACAGAAAAAGCTCGCTTCTGAGTTCAGGACTGCCTTGGATCCCTGAAGGGGCCAAAAAGCCAATCTCAGCATAATCAAGTCTTTGTTTCCAAAGGATTCCATTCTCATCTTATCCTTCATGTTCTAAATTTATTATTTAGACTGCTGCTTTCCAAATGGCAGAAACTGGCTTTTCTCAACATATTCAATTTCTATTCATCTATATTCAAAACAAAGTCTTAATCAGAGAATATATTTTAAAATTCTAAAAAATTATTATGCTTTTTAATTTTCTGATCTTTCTAAACATCTGCCTCAGTGTTTGGCTCTTCTTTTAGTACCTAAGCAATTTTATTTCCTTCATTATTCTTTCTATGCTCTTGAAATTCCAAAAAAAACCCACTTTTTTTTAAGTTAAACTGCTACTACGTTCCAGAAAGATCAAAGCTATAAATATGATATGTACAATCATAAAAAAGTGAATGAAAATTCTTCAACTCTTAACTTACTAAAGTGTTTTAACTAAAAATAATAGTCTACTACAGACAGAAAATGTTAAATTAAAAAGTAAGCTATTTTTACAATTTCCTGGAGCTCAAAGTTCGAATTCCACAGAACTAACAGCTATTCAAAATAACAAAATAACAAAAATTACATCATTCCCTGGAATGATGTTTTATCAATCACTCTTATACTTAAAAGAAAGCGCTAATTTACGTAGTTAGTAATTTATTTTCCACAGCCTCTAAAATCTTGATTTCTCTTCTGAGGCTTTTTCCCATGTTAAGTAACACATCATTTCATTAGTCCTTCCTGGTGACATGAACAGTCCCAATACCAAATGAAAAGATACATAAAAAGCAGTAAGATGCTAATGCAATGCACTCAAAAGTATTTCTAGGCAGAGAATTATCCATAGAGAAGGAGCAGGACTCCAGAACACTTCGAGACAAATCTGTTTAAGTGCAAAGCAATAGGTCTCAAACATTTTTGGCTTCAAACCAACTAAGGAAAAGGATAGTTATCATTTCATCAGTAGCAGTAGCTCACTAGCAGATTGAGGAGGTAGAAAAGGGGGTTCCTGGAACACCTGGGTGGCTCAGTTTGCTAAGCATCTGACTTCAGCTCAGGTCATGATCTCAAGGTTTGTGAGTTTGAGTCCCACATCAGGCTCTGTGCTGACAGTTCAGATCCTGGAACCGGCTTCAGATTCGATGTCTCCCTCTCTCTGCCCCTTCCCCGCTCACCCTCTGTCTCTCAAAAACAAATATTAAAAAGAAAAGAAAAGAAAAGAAAAGAAAAGAGAGTCCCTTATAGGGCCTAAGGGTATAGAGGGGGTGTGTAAGATTTCATGATGAGTAGTGCAGTTGTGAATCCCTCCATCCTCCACACTCTCTAAGTATTATTCCATAACCCTTACACTTCCCTCACCACACAACTACCCGACATTTCCACTGTTGGGAATCCCCAAGCTATTACTGGAAAGATGAAAGAAAGTTTAACTGCTTAAATTTGAAGAGAATCTCTGAAATCCATCATCATTACCAGAATGAGGAAGGCTGGTATTACCATATTCCTGATGTCCATTATTCCTGTCATTGGTAATTTTACTTCTGTTTCCTAATTGTTAGGAAAGCATAAAAGAAAGAGAAGAAAAGAAAAGCTCTCCAGGGACATATATTTTACTCATGAAGAAGGAGAGATTCTGTAGAACTTACACAAAATTACTTACTGGATTAAACTTCAAACTTTTCTGGCATTTCAAGAAACTCTTACTAATTAGGTCACAGTTTTTCTCTCAGCACCATCTCCCAAACCCAGTCTCCACACCTGGTGTTGTGCATTCTGGAATTCCACTTTACCACTTCATGGAATTTTATAATTCAACAGGGTCAATTGTTACCTGTAATGTGAAGCCTGACTCTCACAAGCAGTTAGTGGCTGGCAACCCTGAGCTCCCCATAAATGTTCATTTCTCCCATCTTTGTGGATTGGACTCTGCTTAATTCATAGGGCACCCTCAGAACTCTGTCACTCTGTCAACTCATTAGTGCTGAAGAAATTAACCCTATTCTTTTCACCAGAAGGCTAGAAGAGGACTTTTGGTTTAAGAGTAGAGGAAGAAGTGAACCAGAAAGCATGCAACTAGAAATCTCAATCCAACAAGAGAAAAGGAAAATGTGAACCACAGGAATCANAGGAAATGGGTATAGCTATAAACAGGCAACACAAAGGAGTCTTGAGATGGTACACTTGAGTATCTTCATTGTAGTGATGGTGGTTGCAAGGCTACACATGATGAAATTACACAGAGCTACTCACATGCATACACACAAGCAAAGACAAATAAGTATGTGTATAATTGGTAAAACCTGAATAGTGGTATTGATTGTACCAATGTCAATTCTTGGTTTTGAGACTGTCCTCTAGTTATGTAAGATGTTAACAATGGGAGAGACTGGGGAAGGGTGCATGGGATTTCCTTAAACATTTCTTTGCAATCTACTGTGAATCTATAATTATTTTAAAACAAAAAAAATTTAAAAATTATTGGAAAATTTAAGAACACAAAAATTATTTTTTCGTTTTTTTTTAAGAGTGAGAAAGTTGGGGTGCCTGGGTGGTCGTCAGCTAAGCGTCTAACTTCGGCGCAGGTCATGATCTCACGGTTCGTGGGTTCTAGCCTGGCGTCGGGCTCTGTGCTGATAGCCAGCTCAGAGCATGAAGCCTGTTTCAGATTCTGTATCTCCCTCTCTCTCTCTGACCCTCCCCTGCTCATGCTCTCTCTCTCTCAGAAATTAATAAATAAATAAATAAATAAATAAATAAGAATGCAAAAGTTATAAAACTGTGCTAGGAATAAGAAATGTAGGTCTCAAATATAAGATAATATAAAACAACCAAAAAAGAAATGTTTAGGTATGTTGAAATCATTTATTCTGTAGTTTTAACTGAACTCTCTCAGAAATAAATAAAACATTGACAATTTAAAAAAAGAATTAATTGATCCTATTCTCTTTCTAGTTCAAAGAATGACTTACAAATACTATTTTTATTCATTGCCAGTTTGATTAGATTCTTTCAGCACCATTTTTTTCAAAACAACATTTCCTCTTTTTCTGATTGACTCTTCTCTGTGCATGCCTAACTATAGACAAACCAATCCATAAGCTCTAGTATGTTTAGCTCTCTTCTCCAGACTAACACGCTTCCTGCCCCAACCCAAATACCTTGCTCCCTATCCCAATCGCTTCCTCTGTTCACTGTTGTTACCACTGCTTCTAGAGGAATGGGCTGCAAATACCAGTTCAGATAGGTTCTGGCCTAAAGACAGAATTCATACGAATCTAATAAATGTTTTTAAAATGGCAAAATAGACAAAAAAGGGATTTCTAGCTTCTCTCATAAGATCTAGCAATTGTAGGATCCTATTGCCAAAGACAACAATTTTTTGAAACTGAAACCCCCAACTCGAGATGGGCATGAGTTCTTCAGGTCACCACTGTCCCCTCCAAACCCTACAGTCTTGTACCAACTCACTTGATTCATTTCCACTGTCCATCTATCCAGTCCATCATTTTGGTTTGCAAACTTCCATTATAAATTCCCTGGGAGCCGAGAATTCCCAGGTCTTATTCATCAAATTTTAACATCTATCATACTGCTAGTACCAGGCACTGAGTGAATGAATGCTACAGGTTACTTAAAGAAACAAAACAAAAAATTTTAGTCTGTCATTTCTAGGCCATCAGACGTTCCAGAAGAGGGCTGACTGGGCTGATATTTTCAGACATCAGCAGTCAGAGTGCTACTTTTCTCTAGTAGAAAAGCCCAATTGGCACAAATTATATTCAGGTTTTAAGGTTTTTCCTGAGTTTTTTTCTAGTTTCCTACCAACTTTAAGAAAGACACTAGTAAGTCTTTTGTAAAAGAAAGTGTGGATACTCTTTGCTTTACATGATTTGGCTTACAAGTTTCCTAAGAATGCTCTATGTTCAGATAGTGGGGGGAATTCTGTATCAGTCTCCAACTAGGCGCCTGACCTCAGTTTCTTCATCTATATGAATAAATTGAGATGGTAACTAGACTAACCATGAACACTTTGTAGTACATACAAGAATTGAATTATGTTGGGGCCCCTGGGTGGCTCAGTCAGTTGAGCGTCCAACTTCAGCACAGGTCATGATCTCACAGTTTGTGGGTTCGAGCCCCGCGTCGGGCTCTGTGCTGACAGCTAGCTCAGAGCCTGAAGCCTGCTTCAGATTCTGTGTCTCCTTCTCTCTCTGATCTCCCCCTGCTCATGCTGTCTCTCTCTCTCTCTCTCAGAAGTAAATAAAAAACATTAAAAATTTTTCCAAAAAAAAGAACCGCCTTCTTTACATCAGACTTAATAGTAATAAAGTGATATTAAAAAAAAAGAATTATATTGTACACCTGAAACTAATATTGACATATACCAATTTTACCTCAATTAAAAATATCAGTTCCCACAAATACAAATCAGAATCTAAATTACAAAAATAAATAAATAAAAGAGAGAGAGAAGAACATAAAACTATGTTCTAATACCTGTGTTCTTCTGGGTTACTTTCATCATCTCTTGCAACTTAAAAGGTTGTCTCTTTTTGCTCCCCCAAAATCCTTGAAAACCAAATGGGGCAGGACAGAAAAAGCTCGCTTCTGAGTTCAGGACTGCCTTGGATCCCTGAAGGGGCCAAAAAGCCAATCTCAGCATAATCAAGTCTTTGTTTCCAAAGGATTCCATTCTCATCTTATCCTTCATGTTCTAAATTTATTATTTAGACTGCTGCTTTCCAAATGGCAGAAACTGGCTTTTCTCAACATATTCAATTTCTATTCATCTATATTCAAAACAAAGTCTTAATCAGAGAATATATTTTAAAATTCTAAAAAATTATTATGCTTTTTAATTTTCTGATCTTTCTAAACATCTGCCTCAGTGTTTGGCTCTTCTTTTAGTACCTAAGCAATTTTATTTCCTTCATTATTCTTTCTATGCTCTTGAAATTCCAAAAAAAACCCACTTTTTTTTAAGTTAAACTGCTACTACGTTCCAGAAAGATCAAAGCTATAAATATGATATGTACAATCATAAAAAAGTGAATGAAAATTCTTCAACTCTTAACTTACTAAAGTGTTTTAACTAAAAATAATAGTCTACTACAGACAGAAAATGTTAAATTAAAAAGTAAGCTATTTTTACAATTTCCTGGAGCTCAAAGTTCGAATTCCACAGAACTAACAGCTATTCAAAATAACAAAATAACAAAAATTACATCATTCCCTGGAATGATGTTTTATCAATCACTCTTATACTTAAAAGAAAGCGCTAATTTACGTAGTTAGTAATTTATTTTCCACAGCCTCTAAAATCTTGATTTCTCTTCTGAGGCTTTTTCCCATGTTAAGTAACACATCATTTCATTAGTCCTTCCTGGTGACATGAACAGTCCCAATACCAAATGAAAAGATACATAAAAAGCAGTAAGATGCTAATGCAATGCACTCAAAAGTATTTCTAGGCAGAGAATTATCCATAGAGAAGGAGCAGGACTCCAGAACACTTCGAGACAAATCTGTTTAAGTGCAAAGCAATAGGTCTCAAACATTTTTGGCTTCAAACCAACTAAGGAAAAGGATAGTTATCATTTCATCAGTAGCAGTAGCTCACTAGCAGATTGAGGAGGTAGAAAAGGGGGTTCCTGGAACACCTGGGTGGCTCAGTTTGCTAAGCATCTGACTTCAGCTCAGGTCATGATCTCAAGGTTTGTGAGTTTGAGTCCCACATCAGGCTCTGTGCTGACAGTTCAGATCCTGGAACCGGCTTCAGATTCGATGTCTCCCTCTCTCTGCCCCTTCCCCGCTCACCCTCTGTCTCTCAAAAACAAATATTAAAAAGAAAAGAAAAGAAAAGAAAAGAAAAGAGAGTCCCTTATAGGGCCTAAGGGTATAGAGGGGGTGTGTAAGATTTCATGATGAGTAGTGCAGTTGTGAATCCCTCCATCCTCCACACTCTCTAAGTATTATTCCATAACCCTTACACTTCCCTCACCACACAACTACCCGACATTTCCACTGTTGGGAATCCCCAAGCTATTACTGGAAAGATGAAAGAAAGTTTAACTGCTTAAATTTGAAGAGAATCTCTGAAATCCATCATCATTACCAGAATGAGGAAGGCTGGTATTACCATATTCCTGATGTCCATTATTCCTGTCATTGGTAATTTTACTTCTGTTTCCTAATTGTTAGGAAAGCATAAAAGAAAGAGAAGAAAAGAAAAGCTTTCCAGGGACATATATTTTACTCATGAAGAAGGAGAGATTCTGTAGAACTTACACAAAATTACTTACTGGATTAAACTTCAAACTTTTCTGGCATTTCAAGAAACTCTTACTAATTAGGTCACAGTTTTTCTCTCAGCACCATCTCCCAAACCCAGTCTCCACACCTGGTGTTGTGCATTCTGGAATTCCACTTTACCACTTCATGGAATTTTATAATTCAACAGGGTCAATTGTTACCTGTAATGTGAAGCCTGACTCTCACAAGCAGTTAGTGGCTGGCAACCCTGAGCTCCCCATAAATGTTCATTTCTCCCATCTTTGTGGATTGGACTCTGCTTAATTCATAGGGCACCCTCAGAACTCTGTCACTCTGTCAACTCATTAGTGCTGAAGAAATTAACCCTATTCTTTTCACCAGAAGGCTAGAAGAGGACTTTTGGTTTAAGAGTAGAGGAAGAAGTGAACCAGAAAGCATGCAACTAGAAATCTCAATCCAACAAGAGAAAAGGAAAATGTGAACCACAGGAATCAGGCTGGATTTATGCCTACACACTAGCCAAACTTTTTAAGAATGTGCATCTGTGTATTAGTCAAGTGTCAACAGTTCCCTAGACTGAGAGTTTTGTGTGTCATTACACAACAATGTTATTGGATGAGCTACCTCTCCCTGCTCATTGCCCAGTACTCATCAATTATGACTGCTCTGATGTAGTCGTTCTGGCTCAAGCTCATTTTAGCAGAAAACTTAACCTCGGGTAACCTCCCAGAAAATCATTTCCAGTAAATTAAATTATGAGACTCCCTCCGACGTCACACCCTCTGTCAAAAGGATTCATAAGCGTAAAACAATCCTCACCGCATAATAGTTTAAATACACTACCTGAAAGAGTAACGATTCCCCTGGGTTGAGGCTGAAACCGCAAATATTTGTTACAAAAGTCGGCAGATTCAAGGGCCAAAAACAAAACATTGCCCAAAAAGTAGCCCGCTGTTTGGCCCACTGAATTGCAAGTGGAAGCATAACCCACGTTTTCCCGGGATAACATAGTTAACGCCCAACCATCCACAGCGATGTCCTGAGTGGCGGCCAGGAATTCAAATAAAAAGAATGTCACAGTGAGAGCAATCACGTCGGGGCTTCTGCCATCAGTGTTCCCGAGCAAATGGTCCACCTGAGTGGATAAATATATCATGAACAGTCCCAGTATATACTGTGTAGGAACAAGCCAAGATTTACGACGACCAAAGTTCCTAAAGTAAACTGCATCAACCAACGGGGCCCAGAGCAATTTGAGACTGAAGGGCCAAAAGACGAAACTGAAGAAAGCTTGATCTGTATAGCTAACGTTTTTGCTCTGCAAAATGAGTGGGATGCTTCCGGCCAGGCCCAGTGGAATGCCCTGAAGCACGTAAAGAAAAAGCAACAGCAAAATGCTGCTTAATTCCGCCCGGCAGCTCCGTGGGGGTTTTGAGAAGTCACCAGTGCCGGTATCACGCAAAAGAGCTTCTTTGTCCCCTTCCCCACCCACCAATTCCGGATGACTGTCATCCCAGCCGCCTGGAGGCAGAGGACCGCTCTTCATATCCAGAGAGTGGTTGAAAGTCCCTGGGCGTCGTTGCCGACTGTTGTCCTTGTGGGAGATGGTGGGTGACATATCAGAGACGATGCAGAGCCCCGTCTGTGGGGTGCCGGGACTGAGCGTCTTGGATCGTCCTAGCCCCGGGTCCAAGGCTGCCGCTCTGGACCAGGGTCTCGATAGTTCAGGGAGGAGGACAGGGCGAGGGGTGATAAGGGCACTTCTTACAGCGGCCCCGAGTACTGAAGCCAGGAGCCAGTCCCCTGGCTGGAGACCCAGGCGATGCCCAGGTAGGTGGCCCTTGCAGCGGCGTCAAGGAGCCTGAAGGAGTCCCCCGGGCATCCGCGCCGGGCTCGGGGCTGGAGGAGAGGGCCGTGGTGCCACGATGGATACGGGCCCTTAGCTTCAGCGACACCGAACGGCCAGCGTCCCGACCCACCTCCAGTTCTCGCCGCCAGCGCTGCAGCCGACAGCACTTTCTCTCCAGGACCCCAGAGAGACCGGGTAACTTCCTGCCTCGCGCCTCAGGAAGTGGTCCTAGGCTCAAACGAGTCCTGTCCCCGCCTCCCGAGTAAGCCAATCAGGGAATGCTCCCGAGACCCAGTTCGGAAACAACGATTGGTAGGAACCCGAAACTCTGGCGACCAGGACCTCATGGGAGGATTAACGCTGGAGCACTTTGAGGCCAAGGCGGGGCGCCGCGCGAGCTCTGGGTCTGTGAGCGCATGCGGCCGGCTGGAAAGCGTGGGCCTCGGTCATTGGGCCCGAGTGGCCACGTGAGTGAGGGCTGGTTGAGCCAGGCCTGCGCAGGCTGCCCGATGATCACACCGGGCAGCCTCTGAATTTAACGCGGTGGTGCTGGGGCTTGTCGTTAGGGTGGGGACAAGTGATGCCCAAACTTGGGGCCGGTGATTGTGTGATGCCCTTGCTTTCGTGCGCTAGGCAGAAACGGGGTAGAGAAGGGCTGAAGTTTATGAACGTCTTCATCAGCAGGCAAGAGTGCCCCAAAAAGGGGAATAAAAGGCCTGGCTAATTTGAGAAGTGCAAGCTTCATAGTGCCTGCATATTTATGGAATGAATGAAACTGCTCAGAGGTGCTAGGTTTCTCTGTACTGCGTCTTTTCCAGTGTAGTGGAACGGGGGTCAGATCATTAATTCGTTACGTGTGGCGGACTGGAATTAAAAATTCATAACATCCCTCTTATTTTTGAGCGACTTAAACAGTTTTATAAGAGCCAAATATTAAAATTTTGTTTCATGTTAACTCAATATGTATAAGAGAAAATTACCTCAGAGCACCAACAGCATTATTTGTAATGCATAGAAAATAACCTATAATTTACATGGACTATTTACTTATATTCCGTATTGTTTTCCATTGGACAACTAATACTATAAACAAAAACGACCTATACTTTAGAAAAAACGTACCAAACCTCACACTGTTTAAAAGATAAAACATGTTACTGCCGGCCTCTCCCAAATGTAGTCAAATGTTGTAATAACTTCTCCATCTCAAAATTATTTTTTTTTTATTTATTTTGAGGGAGAGAGAGAATCCCAATCAGGCTCTTGGACTGTCAGCACAGAGTCGGACACAGCATCTGAACTCTCATGAATCCTGAGAACGTGACCTGAGCTGAAACCAAAAGTCTGTGGCTTAACCAACTGAGCCACTCAGGCACCCCTCTATCTCAAAATTATTAAGAAAAAGGTTGGTTTCCTGAAGATGGACATTAAAGTTTTAATATGAAAAATTATACATTTGGTAAATGCAGCCTGATGTTAGACAGGAAACCAAATTATACAAATATTACATTTCTGGAAACTAACTTCATGCAATGTTTCAGGAAAATTTTGCAACTCTTTTTTTTTTTTTAATGTTTTATTTATTTCTAGGTGAGAGAGAGAGACAGCATGAGCAGGGAAGGGTCAGAGAGAGAGGGAGACACAGACTCTGAAACAGGCTCCAGGCCCCGAGCTGGCAGTCAGCACAGAGCCCGACACGGGGCTTGAACCCATGAACCATGAGATCATGACCTAAGCGAAAGTCGGATGCTTAACCGACTAAGCCACTCAGGCGCCCCAAATTTTGCAACTCTTTAAGGAGTAGTCTGTGAGCCTGCATGCTTCAAAGAATGGCTTCAAAGTTCAAGGAACTTGCTGTCCTATTTTTTAAGTACATATGCATGGTAAATAACTTTTTGGATAATGGATTAATGTATTAGAAAGTTTAATACTAAAATATGTAAATGGAAGTTATTTCTATTTCAAGACTCACAGCATGTCACAATTCATACTGTCTCTATCTACTTAAATATTGAAAAACAGCTTTTTCTGTATTCTTTACCTTATCCTAGGGTCTTAGAGTCATGAGTAACTTCCATTTTTATTTTTAAAGATTTCTTTTTCTTTCTTTCTTTCTTTTTTTTTTTTTTTGAGAGAGAGAGAGAGAGGAGCGGGAGAAAGGGACAAAGGGAGAGAGAGAGAATCTTAAACAGGTTCCACATTCACTGTGGAACCCAACTTGGGGCTTAATCCCATGACCCTGGTGATCATGACCTGAGCCAAAATCAAGAATCTGAGGCTGAACCCACTGAACCACCCAGGTGCCTTGGTTGTTTTTGTTTTTGTTTTAAGTAAACTACACACCCAAAGCAGGGCTTGAACTGAAGACCCTATGACCAAGAGTTTCATGCCCTACTGACTGAGCCAGCTATGTGCCCCATACCAGAGTTTAAATGTTACCATATGTCTATCCAAAGCTGACATTTGCTTCAAAAAGAGACCAAATCATTTTCAGTCAAGTGCTTTTCTTTTTTTTTTTTAATTTTTTTTTTAATGTTTTTTATTTATTTCTAGGAGAGATACAGAGAGAGAGAGACAGCGTGAGCAGGGGAGGGTCAGAGAGAGAGGGAGTCACAGACTGAAACAGGCTCCAGGCTCTGAGCTGGCAGTCAGCACAGAGCCTGACGTGGGGCTCGAACCCACGAACCGCGAGATCATGACCCAAGCTAAAGTCGGACGCTTAACCGACTAAGCCACCCAGGCGCCCCAGTCAAGTGCTTTTCTATAGGAGCTTAATTTTAACCAAAAACAAGTTGAGGTGAGGGATGGGTCAGGAAATTCTGATATGGACTATGGTGTAATCTTGGCTTAACTAAGGGTATAGGAGGCAATGTAATGTGATGCCAGATATTACACATAGTAAGTCAGCATAATATGTTCTTACATATGTATGTATGTAAGTCATACATAATATGTTCTTCACCTTTAAACTCTCAAGGCTTTTTAGAGGATTCATAAATAACAAACTGATTTCCTTTAACCCAATGTGGCAGTTTTATTTTTTTAAAAATTTTAATTTTAGGGGCACCTGGGTGGCTCAGTCGGTTGAGCGTCCAACTTCAGCTTAGGTCATGATCTCACGGTTCGTGGGTTTGAGCCCCACGTCGGGCTCTGCGCTGACAGCTAGCTCAGAGCCTGGAGCCTACTTTGGATTCGGCGT
This sequence comes from Crocuta crocuta, assembly GCF_008692635.1. Classification (NCBI taxonomy): domain Eukaryota; kingdom Metazoa; phylum Chordata; class Mammalia; order Carnivora; family Hyaenidae; genus Crocuta; species Crocuta crocuta. The sequence continues at coordinate 3,416,567 of NW_027551565.1, forward strand.
GTGTGTGTCTCTCTCTTACCCTCCCCTGCTCATGCTGTCTCTACCTCTCTCTCAAAAATGAATTAATTTTTTTTAATTTTAATGTTTATTAATTTTTGAGAGACAGAGCAAGAATGGGGCAGAGACAGAGAGAGACACAGAATCTGAATCAGGCTCCAGTCCCTGGGCTGTCAGCACAGAGCCCGACGTGGGGCTCAAATTCATAAACAGTGAGAAGATCATGACCTCAGCCAAAGTTGGATGCTTAAGTGACTGAGCCATCCGGGTGTTCCATAATGTGGCACTTTTAAAACATAGCTTCCAAAGTCTTTATCATTTCTCCCTTTTTAAGAAGTTGTTTTGGGGCGCCTCCGTGGCTCAGTTGGTCAAGCATCTGGCTTTGGCTCAGGTCATGATCTCATGGTTTGTGGGTTCAAGCCCCGCATCGGGCTCTGTGCTGGCAGCTAGCTCAGAGCCTGGAGCCTGTCTTCGGATTCTCTCCCTCTCTCTCTGCCCCTCTCCTGCTCATGCTGTCTCTATCTCTCTCTCAAAAATAAACTTAGTTTTGAGAGCTAAGGCCCATGACTCTCAGTTGCCAGCTGAACTCCCAGTCAGCAGCACCTATGTGGTTGCCATGTAGGTAAGTTATCTTGGAAGTGAATCCTCCAGCCCCAGCTTAAGCTATGCTTGCTGATGCCACATGAAGCAGAGACAAGTCTTCACTGCTAAGCCATGCCCACATTACTGTTTCTTTCTCAGAAGACCTTGTGGTAGCCTTGTGGGACAGGCCGAGTGAGACACTCCTCTGCAACCCCTGGCATGTTTCCCCACCAGGCTCTCAGTGTTCCTCAGCAAATGTGGACCAACTTCTCACTGTGAAACCAAGACCGATACTGCATGGGACCTTTAGCCAGTACTGTTATGAATAGCTATTCTTTTTGCACACTCAATGCCCCTTAACTCACTTTTGTTAGTATCATTCTTTTTCCTGGTCTACCCTGATTGATGTGTCCTGGTGAAGGTGGTGAAACTGCCAAACACAACCCCTCCTGGTGGTAGCCACGGCCCCTTCTTGCTTTCAACTGCTCCACTCCCTGCTTTCCCATTCTCCACTGCACATGCTTGAACAACCAGAGAGTGAACACAGGGTCCATTTTAGTCCTACCCTACTGTATGGATTTGTTACAATTTCCAACTGTCTCATATTGATGATACTGTCCATTTAGGTTCTTTCTAGTTTGATGGCTTGTTTTCACTATTCTCCTCCAAATTATTTATATATATGTATATTATAACGATATATCTAATATGTAGTATTTTACACATAATACAATAATAATATATAACATAAACATACATGTATCTATTTAAGAAGTAAAATTTCTGGGTGAAAATGTATTTAAAATTTTTAATGTTTATTTATTTTTAAGACAGAGAGACACAGAATCCGAAGCAGGCTCCAGGCTCTGAGCTGTCAGCACAGAGCCCCATGGGGGGCTTGAACCCACAAACCATGAGATCACGACCTAAGCTGAAGTCAGACACTTAACAGCCTGAGCCACCTAGGTGCCCCGAAAACGTATTTTCTAAATGTGGCAAGGGGCACTTGGATAGTGGCGCCTGTGTGCTGACAGCTCAGAGCCTGGAACCTGCTTCGAATTCTGTGTCTTCCTCTCTCTGTGCCCCTCCCCTGCTTGCGCTCTGTCTCTGTCTCTCAAAAATAAACATTAAAAAATAAAACGTGATAATATTGTCAATAGTCCTACAAAAATCTTTGTGCCAGTTTACATGGTTTAACTTTGATTAATTGCATCTGCTTATCCTCATTAACCCTGTATTAATTAAAAAACTTTTTTTTTAATATTTTTATTTATTTCTAGGGGAGAGAGAGAGAGAGACAGGATAAGCAGAGGAGGGTCAGAGAGAGAGGGAGACACAGACTCTGAAATAGGCTCCTGGCTCTAAGCTGGCAGTCAGCACAGAGCCCGACGCGGGGCTCGAACCCACGAATCGCAAGATCATGACCTAAGTGAAAGTCAGACGCTTAACCAACTAAGCCACCCAGGCACCCCTAATTAAAAAACTTTTTGATGTTTATTTATTTTTGAGAGAGAGAGAGAGAGAGAGAGAGAGAGAGAGAGAGCAAGCTGGGAGGGCAAGGAGAGAGAGGGAGAAAGAAATCCCATACAGGCTCCATCCTTTCAGTGCAGAGCCTGATGCTGGAGCTCGAACTCATGAACTGTGAGATCATGACCTGAAACCAAGAGTCAGAGGTATTACTGACTGAGCCACCCAGGTGCCCCCTTATTAACCTTATATATATATATATGTCAGTCTACACCAATATGACAAGTACAAAAATGTGATATTATTTTAATTTGTATTCTTTTAATGATAGAAACATGTGTTCACATTTATTATATATGTATACATTTTAAAACATTTTCATTTATTTTTCCTGTGATCTGAGGCTGAATGTCTCAAAAATAAGGTACAAATTACATCAAAAAATGTTTTCATATTGGGGTGCCTGGGTGGCTCAGTCAGTTAAGCATCTGACTTCCACTCTGGTCATGATCTCACGGTTCGTGGGTTCGAGCCCCACGTCAGGCTCTGTGCCGACAGCTCAGTGCCTGGAGGCTGCTTCAGATTCTGTGTCTCCCTTTCTCTCTGACCCTCCCCTGCTCATGCTCTGTCTCTCAAAAATAAAAATTAAAATTAAAAAAAAAGTTTTCATATTATTATATTATTGTTAGTTAATATCAACCCTGTTTTTGTTCCTTTTCAGGTATTGTTGCAGGATTTTTTTTTTTACCTCAGGACTCAAGATTGAAGAATGAAGAGGTGAACACAAAATGAGCAGCAGGCAAAAGTTTATTGAGTAGAAGATTAGAAAGTAAGATGAGTAGGGGCGCCTGGGTGGCTTAGTCGGTTGAGCATCTGACTTTCGCTTCGGTCATGATCTCGCGGTTCGTGGGTTTGAGCCCCGCGTCGGGCTCTGTGCTGACTGCCAGCTCAGAGCCTGGAGCCTGTTTCAGTCTCTGACTCCCTCTGTCTCTGACCCTCCCCTGCTCACGCTGTCTCTCTCTCTCTCTCTCCTAGAAATAAATAAAAACATTTAAAAAAAATTTTTTAGAAAAGAAAGTAAGACGAGTAGGAAGGCTCTCTTTACAGAGAGGGGACACTGCAAAGTGAATGCCCACCAATGGGCAAGGGTCCTTGTTTTATAAGGTTCTGTTCGTACCTCCCTTCCCCCTTGTTCCTTCTCAGGTCCTACCCTCATTGGCTGGACAACTCTAGGTGCTGGTTTGTCCATCCCTGACTGGCTTGTTTCCATTGTACGAGGGCTGGTCTAGGGCCATGCTTAGGTCTTTTGCCAAATTCCTGAGGGAAACCTGAGGAAGAGTAGGTGGCGTAAGTTACTTGCTTAAGAGGAACCTTAAGCCCCAGGGGGTTTGCTGTGGTCAGACGCTCCCAGCATTGTTCCAAAATATGTGTCTTTCCCCACCCAGGACCTCAGGTCCTAATCCTTTCCTTCTCTGCCTATTTCATCCTATTTTCCCCTATCCTGATATCCTGCCTTTCCATTTGGAAGCTGTGGAATTTTCTTTTCCTTAGAGTTCAGAATTTTCACAATGATGTATGAAGGTAAGTGCACGTATGTTTTTCTATTATTCTTAATAAACACTTTTTAGGCCTTTGAATAAAGTTCCAAATCTTTCTTGAATTAAGGGAAATTGTCTTTTAAAATATATTTGATTTTTCCATTCTTTCTTTCCTCTTTATTAACTCCTGAAAATCCTAGTAAACTTTTAGTTTGTTGACTGGATTTATTTCTTAAGTTTTCTCTAATAATGTTTTTTTCTTTTTGCTGTATGTTATTGGGAATTTCTTTTTTTTAATGTTTTTTTTTAATGTTTTTTATTTATTTCTGAGAGAGAGAGAGACAGACAGTAGGGGAGGGTCAGAGAGAGAGAGAGACATAGAATCTGAAACAGGCTCCAGGCTGGCGGTCAGCACAGAGCCTGATGCAGGGCTCGAACCTACAAACCCGTGAGATCATGACCTGAGCCGAAGTCGGATGCTTAACCGACTGAGCCACCCAGGTGCCCCATGTTATTGGGAATTTCTAAACCAAGTCCTTCAAAGACAAATTGGGATTGTTCAGTTAAAATTTGTTCACTTTAGGGGCACCTGGGTGGCCCAGTCAGTTAAGCGTCCAACCTCGGCTCAGGTCATGATCTCACGGTTCATGGGTTCGAGCCCTGCATCAGGCTCTGTGCTGACAGCTAGCTCAGAGCCTGGAGACTGCTTCAGGTTCTGTATCTTTCTCTCTCTCAGAAATAAATAAAACATTAAAAAAATTTTTTTAATAAAATAAATAAAATAATAAAAATAAAATGGTGGTAACAAGTAGTAATATATTTGTCCAAACCCATAGAAATACACCCCAAGAGTCAGCCCTGATGTAAACTATGAACGTTGGGTGATAATGACGTTCAGTATAGGTACATCAGTTATAACAAATGAACTACTTTGGTAGGGGATGTTGCAGGGGTCGGGGGAGGCTATGCATGAGTGAGGTCAGGAGTATATGGGAAATCTCTGTACTTTCTCCTTAATTTTGCAATGAACCTAAAATTGCTTTTAAAAGCGTATCAATTTTGGGGGTACCTGGGTGGCTCAGTTGGTTAAGCATCCAGCATTGGCTCAGGTCATGATCTGATGGTTCATGAGTTCAAACCCCACGTTGGGTTCTGTGCTGACAGCTCAGAGCCTGGACCCTGCTTCGGATTCTGTGTCTCACTCTCTCTATTCCCCCTTCCCTGCTCACACTCTGTCTCTCTCTCTCAAAAATAAACATTAAAACATTTATTAGTAAGTATTTTAAAATATGTAAATTTTATCTCATTAAAAAGAACTGTAGAAAATAATTTGCATGGGGATAGTGGGTGGTTGGAAATTTGATGAATTAAGAGCAGCAGATTATGAATGACTCAAAGCTGATGGGTTTACTGGGGGATCATTTTACCATTCTGTTTATTACAAATATATTCAAAATTCTCCATAATGAAGAAAAGCAGGCAAAAAAGGAATTGGTTAACAGCTGTTATTAGTTGTGCTATTTAGTCTGTTTCAAAAAAACAAAAAAGCAGAGAGTTTTACTGGAAGGGTATTAATGACTTCTCGGAATCAGTGGAAGGCTGGGAGAAATGGCTTAGCAAAAACACAGAAACCAGTGCAGGTCAAGGCCAGACAGAAGGAGTTACAGATACGGATTACAGGAAATTTTCAAAAAAACTGGTCCAATGACAGGCCTGTGATCTTTGAGTTTCAAGTCTATCCTGGGCTCTGATAGAAAAATGAACACCACCATCTAGTGGCTCCTTCTTACAGATTTCTAGACTCATTTCCCAGCCCCTATCATCTGAATTATATCTTCCATATATCCCTCAGAATTTTTTCATAGATTTTTTGGGGGGACAGTCTCTCCACCCAACCCCCAGCCTCCACTGATCTGTTTTCTCTCCCTATAGTTTCACTTTTCTAAAATGTCATATAAATGGAATCATTCAATATGTAGCTTTTTGAGTCTGGCCTCTTGCAGTTGGCAAAACACATTGAGTTTCATCTATGTTGTTGCCTGTATTGATAGTTTTCCCCTCTCCTCACCCCCTTTTTTGGTTTTAGCTGAGTAGTATTTCACTGTATGGATATGCTAGCATGTGTTTATTAGCCATTCGCCTGTTCAGGGATATTTAGATTATTTCCACTTTGGGCAATTATGAATGAAGTCACTATAAACACTGTGTACAGGTTTTTGTGTAAACAGAAGTTTTCGTTTCTCTTGGGCAATTGCCTAGAATAGGATGGCTGAGTTGTATAATATATGTATATTTAACTTTATAGGAAACTACCAGTTTGTTTTCTAAAGTGGTTCTGCCATTTTGCACTCCAACTAGCAGATTTTTTTTTTCTGCCTATGACATCCTACCTGGTTTTCCAATATTGCCATGTTTTACTTCTGAATTTTTTCTTTTGTTATTTTATAGGATTTTCAGATGACTGGGGAAATGACACCAAAATATATTTTTAAGTAGCATATTATGTTTATTAACTATCTGTAGTTACTAATTTTAAAATTTTATCTCCTCCTGTCATGATTGTGGTCTTAATATTGTTTAATGTTTTAGAAATTATATGCTTGTTATTTTGCTGTAAAAATTTCCCCATATCTTGTCATATTTTAATGTACATGATTTTTAAAATAAGAACAGAGTACATAATACTTTAGTAAATGATTTCACAAGCATGCATATACAGTAAAAACTTTGCTTTGGGAGCATAATTCATTCTGGAAACATGCTTGTAATTCAAAGCACTTGTATATCAAAGCAAATTTCAAGAACCATTGGCTCAGTTGTGATCATGTGATGTTCAGTTTCACATACTACTCGTACTATAAGACATCGCTCCTTTATCAAGTTAAAATATATTAGAAACGGGAGCGTCTTGGGGCTCAGTCCATTAAGCTGCTGACTTCGGCTCAGGTCATGATCTCTAGGTTTGTGAGTTTGAGCCCCGCATGGGGCTGTCTGCTGTCAGCTAGGAGCCTGCTTAGGATCCTCTGCCTGCTTGGGATCCTCTCTTTGTCTCTCTGTCCCTCCCCATGCCCTCTCTCTCTCTCTCTCTGTCAAAAGTGAATAAATATAATTTTTTTTAATTTATAAGAAATGTTTGCTCGCCTTGCAGAACACTTGCAGAACAGTTACTCAGTCCAAGGTTTTACTGTATTGGGTACCTACAATGTGCTTAGTCATGGGACTGTATTCTGAAAATAACTAAGTTTGTATTGCCTTTTATCATTTAAAAGTGCTTTCTTATAAAATTTTTAATTCTATGTAAGTTAAAAGAAACACAACCACCCACAACCATTCATTCTATATGTATATATATTACATATATAGTGACTAGTTAAAGGGCAGAGAGAAATATTAGAATGAATGATAAAAGAACAAATGGAAGCTGATTTTAATTGGCTCAGAGATGGAGAAATCTGGAGAAAGAGGTAAAAATGTGTGAGGGGGAGGTTGGGAGGTGGAGAAAGGAAGGCCATTCAATGAGCACTATATTGGGTAACTATGTCCCACCCTGAAATTCCCTTGGGTGTCTTGATGTGCATCTTCACATTTCTTTATGGTCTTTTGAAATGCTAATTAGCTGCTTACCTACCTTTTCCAAGTAGTTGCTCCCAAGAAGGAATTTTACTTTGGGCAATATCACTAATCAGGAAAGAAATCTTAGATAAAATAGGAGTAGGTATGGAAAGGCAAACTTTGTCAACTTTCTCCTTTCAGGAAAAGCATCTATTCTCGTAATGGGCCTAAAGTGAAGTTGGGTCATGCTGCTTTCTTCTACTAACCTCAGATTTGTGGCATCTTGGTTGAACTGAGGCTCTGAATGAAGAGCTGATTACTAGGAAGAGGTTGAAATAAAAACATAAAACTATTGGGGCCCTGGGTGGCTCAGTCAGCTGAGCATCCTACTGGGGCTCAGGTCATGATCTCATGGTTCATAGGTTTGAGCCCCAAGTCAGGCTCTGTGCTGACAGCTCAGAACCTGATCTACTTGAGATTCTGTGTCTCCCTCTCTCTCTCTGCCCCTCCCCCACTTGCACTCTCTTTCTTTCTTAAAAATAAACATTATTTTTTTTTTTTACAAAATCATCAAATTATTGGTTACAAGTGGAGCACCCTGTTTTTGTATAAGTATTATGATGCCTATTGCCAAAACACTATGACATTCATAGTGTTTCATGGACATTATGTGAAGATAAGTGATTATAATATAGGAAAACAGCTTAAAGTCCTAAGTTTAAAAACTCCATGGAAAGTGTTAACATTACTTGTATAAAAATAGAAAGCATATTGCATTTCAAAACCTGGAGGACTCCATTTTCTTCACCCTTACTGCCAGCTATTTTATGGTTACTGTGTTTCATTCTTACATTTTTTGTTTTTAATACACAAACACTCCAATAGCAATACTATTCACAACAGAGTATTATTTAGCCTTAAAAAGGAAGGAAAGCCTGTCCCATGTTACAATATGGATGAAACTTGAGGACATTATGATAAGTAAACAAGCCAGTCGTAAAAAGGGCAAATACTGTATGATTTTACTTATATGATGTATCTAAAGTAGTCACATTCACAGAAACAGAAAGTAGAGCTGAGAGGAGGGGGACATGGGGAGTTGTTCATTGGGTAGATTTTCAGTTTTGTAAGATAAAAAATTAATGGATATCTGCTGTACACAATGTGAATATACTTAGCACTACTGAACTGTCCACCTGAAAATGGCTAAGGTGGGGCACCTGGGTGGCTCAGTTGGTTGGGGTCTGACTTCAGCTCAGGTCATGATCTCATGGCTCATGTGTTCCAGCTCTGCGTTGGGCTTGCTGCTGTCAGTGCAGAGCCCAGTTTGGATCTTCTGTCCCCTTCTCTCTCTGCCCTTTCCTTGCTTGCGCTGTCTTAAAAATAAATAAATCTTAAAAAAGAAAAAAAAATTGCTAAGATGGTAAATTTTCCATTATGTGTCTTTACCATAATTAAATATATAAACACCCAGTGAATGTGTACCATGAATTTTGTAAAGGATAACCAATTAAAAGAATCCATCAAAATCATAGTTCTGCAAATAGATGGAAGAAACAGTGGAAACAGGGCCATTGCTCTGCTTTTTTTTTTTTAAGTTTATTTATTTTGAGAGAGAGCACACGTGGGAAAGGGACAGAGAGAGAGGGAGAATCCCAAGCAGGCTCTGAACCACCAGTGCAGAGTCCGATTGTGGGGCATAAACTCACGAACCATGAGATTGTGACCTGAGCCAAAGTTGGACGCTCATGGAATTTTTTTTTAAATATTTTTAATTATTTCTGAGAGAGGGAGACAGTGTGAACAGGGGAGGGTCAGAGAGAGAGGGAGACACAGAATCTGAAACAGGCTCCAGGCTCTGAGCTGGCAGTAAGCACAAAGCCCGACGCGGGGCTCGAACCCACGAACCGTGAGATCATGACCTAAGCGAAAGTCGGATGCTAAACCGACTGAGCCACCCAGGTGCCCCTGGAATTTTTATTTTTTTTTAATTTTTAATGTTTTATTTATTTCTGGGAGAGAGAGAGACAGCATGAGCAGGGGAGGGTCAGAGAGAGAGGGAGTCACAGACTCTGAAACAGGCTCCAGGCTCTGAGCTGGCAGTAAGCACAAAGCCCGACGCGGGGCTCGAACCCACGAACCGCGAGGTCATGACCTAAGCGAAAGTCGGATGCTTAACCGACTAAGCCACCCAGGCGCCCCGCCCCTGGAATTTTTAAACTGACTGAGTCACCCAGGTGCCCTGATCTCTGCTTTAATACACACTCTGTGTATATATTAAACATGTGGCTTTACGAATTATTTAGCAAAGTGTATTTCGAATGCTTAATAAACAATAAAAAGGCTAGCTCCAGTCGCCCTGGTTTGAATCTCAGTTCTCTAGTTTATTGGCTATATACCTTATGCTAGTTAGTTTCTCTCTCCGTTTTCTCAATCATGAAAAGAAGACAAGGGGATAATAGCAGTATCCATGTCATAAGACTGTTGTATTAAATGTGTTACATATATGTAAAGAATTTAGAATAGTGCCTTGACACAGAAAGTGCTCTATAAACACCACTACCACCACCACTACTACAACAACCATACTACTACCATTCTTATCATTAGGGGGTTCTAACACCATCAGCTTCAGAAACTTTTCAAAGGCAAGACACTAAAAGTTGTACCCCTCTTTCTCCTAGATGTGGAGATGGGGCAGGATTTGGCTGAATCAGTTCCTCCCAGCAGGATGTCAATTCAGCTATAAGAGAACACAGTTGGGACAGAAGGCATAGCAGGGATGATCAATAAAAATATAATTATGATAATAATATTCAATGGTCTGCTTTAATGATATTTAAAAATGTGAATGTATCCTATATGGGTGGTTATTTTTATTACATAATCATTCTTCATGAAAGGATTAACTGCAAGATTTTTTTAAATGAGATTTTATGGTATATATTATCTTTTAAAATTGTGAAGCATTTTCATATTTATAGCAAAGTTGCAATAACAGTATCAAGAGCTCCCATATACCGTTCACTTAAGGAGGGCATTCAAGTTTTGCTAATTATCCCATATCCTTTATAGCAAGAGGAGTCAATCCAGGAGCATGTATTTACTCAGCTCTCTTCTCCTTCAATCTAGAACAGTTCTTCAGCCTTCATTTTCTAAGATTATTGTGCTAACTGTATTTTCCCCAGAATTGCACATTTCTAATTCCACATGCTCTTCTAGAACTCTGTCTCTTAATCCAGACAAACTCTGTGCCTCTGTCCATGAATAGAATTTAGAGAAGTAGACCTGTGCCACCACTTATGAGGCTAGGTTAGAAAAGGCCACACAATCTTCTATTTGCCTCTGCCTCACACACAGACATATACACACACTCCCTGGGAAGCCCTGAGTGCACATATAGGAAATTCAGTTACCCTGAGGCAGTGGTGATGAAGAGACTATAGAGAGGTAGAGATGTCAGATGGGCCGTGGACATTCCAGCCCTCAGCTCTTTGAATCTTCCAGATCAGGTGTAATAGATGTGAGTGTGCAAAAGCCTTCATGTGATTCTAGCTCTCAGCCTTTGAGCCACACTAGGTAAGGCCTAGTGGAGCCAGGCTTTGGGCTGTACCCGCTGACACCTTAGGATGGGGAAGAGCTGTCCCTGCTGAACCTTGCCCAGATTGTACTGAAATAAGTAATGCTGTTTTAAACCACTAGGTTTTCGGGTGTTTGCTGCAAACCATTAGATAACTGAAACAATAGTAGGCCTGTTGTTTTGTGGAATGCAGCTATATTTGGGTTTGCCTGATGTTTACTCACAGTTGAGTTATGATGTCGATTTGTTCTACCACTGTTTATGTTAACTTTGATCACTTCATGAAGGATTCTCCACAATGAAGTTACTCTTTTTTCCTATATAATTATTTTCTAGAGATATACTGAGACAATGTAAATAACACCTGTTCTTGATCCATCTTTCATCCACAAGTTTTACAATCCACTTATGTTTCTTGACTGAATTTATTATTTTTGAGGGTTGCAAAATGATAATTTTATAATCTAATTATTCTTTTGACTTTTATTAGTTGACATTCTGTTACAAGGGTTTTCTATTAAATCATTTGTTTATTTATGCCATCATAGACTGATGGGCTCATAATTAGTGATGTAATTTGTTTCCTGTCACTGTTTTGATATGTTGTCCCAGATTTGGCTACCAGAAGTCTTTTCAAACTGACTTCTGTGTCTCTCTGACATGTCTCCATTATTTTCTGAACACTTCCTGGCACAAAAAGATGTTCCTCGTCATCCAATCCCTGCTTTGATCCTAAATTAACCTTTTCTCCAAGAAGACCTGGTTCTTGTTGGAAAATAGTATTTAGAAACCACTACCTAGTGGCTATGTTTGCTGTTGCTACTGGTATATACTGCTTCCAGGTCTTTTCTGTGGACAGAGACAAGTATATACAGTAGAGGGCGGTGATACTAATGAAAGGAAAGGGATATAAAGTCACAAAAAAGGAAGAGATATCTACCCCAAGACTTCAGAGTTTTGGGGATGGGAAGAGAAATAATCCAGACAGAAGATATTTATGTACAAATGGCCTGTGTCAAGAGAGAACATGTCATGTTTAAGGAACTAAAGCAGTTTAATATGGCTAGAGTAGAGTGAGGTGGCCTTGGTAAGAGAGCAGGATACATAGTAAACAGGGGTTAGTCAAATCTCCAAGAAACAAATAAACAATGTTAGAAGTTTTAAGTTCATCCTGAGAGCAAGGGGGAACTATTAAGAAGATTCTGAGCAAGGGATATATGATTAAAAATAATTTCAGAACAGCTGGAGCATCTGAGTGGCTCAGTTGTTTAAGCCAATTTTGGCTGAGGGCATGATCTCATGGTTTGTGAGTTCGAGCCCTGCATCGGGCTCTGCACTGATGGTGTGGAGCCTGCTTGGGATTCTCTCTCTCTCTCTCTCTCTCTCTCTCTCCCTGCACCTTCCTTCCTTGCTCTCACACTCTCTCAAAATTTAAAAAAATTTAAAAAACATTTTAGAACAGTTACCTTCAATTAAAAAAAAAAAAAACTTACATACCATCCTAAAAGGATTTTGAAAAGGTGTACTTCCTTCCACATTTTAAGCTGGCATTTACTACTTTTCATGAGTTAAAGTTAATTTTTTAATTTTTATGTATTTATTTTTTAAATGTTTATTTTTGAGAGAGAGCATGCACGCGAGTGTGGGAGAGGCCAAGAGAGAAGGGGACAGAGAATGTGAGGTAGGCTCCAGGCTCTGCGCTGACAGTAGTGAGCCTCACGCGGGGCTTGAACTCACAAACTGTGAGATCATGATCTGAGCCAAAGTCAGACTTTCAACTGACTGAGGCACCCAAGTGCCAAGGTTTGTTTACATTTTGAAACTTGAAATGACCTTGGATTGTACCTGAATTAAGTATTTTATCATTTGATACTCACCAAATCTGAAAAGTCATGTAAAATTTCTATCTGTGGATTTTATCAAATATTATTACCTCAAAAATGTATTATTGGCTCCAGAAACCACAAAATTACATATGTAAGTATTAGCATCTCTAGTTTGTGTTGCCTCAGTTGTTCTGAATGCAGGGCAACTTTCATGCTTAACAAAACTATGTGGGAGACAGGTGAAGGTCTTGTAGGTTTCAGATGCTTCAATTACTCATTAAGAGGTGTTCAGACTTCCCTTCCTGCCAAAGATGGAGTAACAGGAACTGGATTTACCCTCCTGCTGAAACAATAGCAATTCAGACAAAATATATGAAGCAATGATTTCTAAGTACAGGATATCAAGCATCAAAGGACAGTACCCCTGAGAGACAAGAAACAAATGAGATGAGCCCTTCAGTTACCCCAGCTTACTGCCTTGAGAGTTTCTAAGTTGTAGACATAAACTTAACTGTATTAATAATCATTTAAAGTGGAAATGATCTAAATACTCCAATTAAGAGAAATTGGCAGATCAGACAATAAAAGCCAGACCCAATTATTTGCTGCCTATAAGAAACACTTTAAACATAAATACAGAAACAGGTTAAAGAGTTGTAAAAGATATGCCAACAATGAGTCAAGAAAGCAAGCATACTATTTAATTTTTTTAAATGTTTTATTTATTTCTGAGAGAGAGAGACAGTGTGAACAGGGGAGGGTCAGAGAGAGAGGGAGACACTTAACTGACTAAGCCACCCAGGTGCCCCTACTATTTAATTTTTTTTAATTTACTTTTTAGCTAAGCTCTAGGCCCAATATGGGCTTTGAACTCAGAACCCTGATATCAAGAGTCCCATTCTGACTGAGCCAGCCAGGCACCTCAAGCATGCTATTTTATTTTATTTTTTTTTTCTACAAATAGTTTATTGTCAAATTAGTTTCCACATAACACTCAGTGCTCATCCCCACAAGTGTCCTCCTCCATGCCCATCCTCCCTCCCCCCCACATCCATCAGTCCTCAGTTTTTGTCAGCATTCAAGAGTCTCTCGTGGTTTGCCTCTCTCCCTTTCCCCCACCATTTCCCCCCTTCTTCTCCCCCTTGTTCCTCCGTCAAGTTCCTCCTAATCCTCCTATACATGCAAACATATGATATTTGTCCTTCTCTGCCTGACTTATTTCGCTCAGCATAACACCCTCAAGGTCCATCCATGTTGCTACACATGGCCAGATTTCATTGTTTCTCATTGCCATGTAGTATTCCATGGTATAGATAAACCACATCTTCTTGATCCATTCATCTGTTGATGGACACTTAGGCTCTTTCCATGTTTTAGCTATTGTGGAGAGTTCAAGCATGCTATTTTAATAATGGACAAAGTAAATGTCAGAGTAAAGAATATTACCAGGGATAAAGACTGTGATTTCATAATGTGAAATAAACATAAAGTGATCAATAACAATTTAAACATTTAGGACCCTAACAGCAGAGATTCAAAATACATGAAGCAAAAACTGATAGAACTATAAGAAGTTGATAAAAATCACAATTATAATTGGAGATTTTAGGACCCTCTCTTAATAACTGATAGAACAAATAAACAGAAAATCAAGGATATAATAGTCTTGGGGTGCCTGGGTGGCTTAATCAGTTAAGCATATGACTCTTGGGTTCAGCTCAGGTCATAATCTCACAGTTTGTGAGTTAAAGCCCTGCATCAGGCTCTATGCTGACAGTGTGGAGCCTGCTTGGGATTCTCTCTCTCTTCCTCTCTTTCTGCCCCTCCCCTGCTTGTGCTCTCTCTCTAAAAATAAATACATAAACTTAAAAAAAGAATTTAATAGTCTTGAACAATACTATAAAACAACTTGACCTATTTGCCATTTATAGAACACTTTACATGACAACAGCAGAATACACATTCTTTTCAAGTACACAGAGAACATTCACCAAGATAGACTATATGCTAAGTCATAAAACAAACCTCAGTAAATTTAAAAGGATTTGAATCATACAAAATGTATCACAAAATATATTCTCTGACCACAATGGAATTAACTTAGAAACCAATAACAGATCTCTGAAAAATCCTCTAATGTTTGGAAATGGAACAACAGGCTTTTAGATAACCCATGGGTCAAAGAAGAAATCAAAAGAAATTAGACACTATTTAGAACCAAATGAAAATTAAAATACCATATATAAGAATTTGTGGGATATCAGTAAGAGATTTATAGAGCTAACTATAGTAGAAAGGAAAAAAAAAAAGAAAAAAATCTCAAATTGATGATCTCAGATTCCAACTTAGAAAAGTAGGAAAAGAGCAAACTAAACACAAAGTAAGAAGAAGAAAATAAATAATAAAGATTAAAGGGGACATCAGTGAAATAGAAAGCCGAAAAACAGTAAATAAAACTAAGAGCTGTTGAGAGGATCAATAGAATTGATAAACTCCTATCTAGCCAGACTGTGGAGGAAAAGCAGAATACAAAATTACCAATATTAGGAATGAGAAATTTGACATCACCACAGGGTCTAGATATTAAAAGGATATTAAGAGAATATTATGAATAACACTTCGCCTATGAATTTAACAACTTAGACAAAACTGACAAATTCTTTGAAAAACAAATTGCCAAAGACCAATCAAGAAAAAACAACCTGAAGAACCCTATATCTTTTTAAAATTTTATTTGGTAGTTAAAAACCTTACTGCCAAGAAAACCTCAGGCTCAGATGGCTTTATTGGTGAATTCAACCAAATATTTAAGAGAGAAATAAAATGAATTCTATACCAACTCTTTCAGAAACAATAATTCTGTGTAAACTTTCAGGGAGTGGCTCAGTTGGTTAAGCATCTGACTCTCTGTTTCAGCTCAGGTCATGATCTCATGATTTGTAGGTTCAAACAGTACATCGGGTTTCACGCTGACAGTGTGGAGCCTGCTTGGGATTCTGTCTTCCCTTCCCTGCTTGCACTGTCTCTGTCTCTCCCAAAATAAATAAATAAATAAACTCAGGGCTCCTGAGTGACTCAGTGGGTTAAGTGTCAGGCATCAGCTCAGGTCATGATCTGAGTTTGAGCCCTGGGTTGGGCTCTGTGTAACAGCTCAGAGCCTGGAGCCTGCTTCAGATTCTGTTTCCCTCTCTCTCTGCCTCTTCCCCACTCACCCCATCTCTCTCTGTCTCTCAAAAATGAATAAATGTTAAATATATATATATATAAACTTAAAAAATAATTCTACACAAACTTTCAACTTTATTCTTTGAGGCCAGCATTACCCTGATACCAAATCCAAAGACATTACAAGAAAGCTACAAGCTAATATTCTTCTTTAAAATAGATACAAAAATTTGAAATCAAGATTTAGCAAATCCAATCCAATATATAAAAAGGAAAATATATCATGATTCCTTCAAGCTTGTCCCAAGAATGTAGGGCTGGTTTGACATTTACAAATCAACTAATCAGTGTAGTTTACCACATAAAATAAAAAGGCATATAAAAATCTCAATAGACACAGAAAAAGCATTTGACAACATCCATTCCTGATCAAAACTCTCACCAAAACAGGAACAGAGGGGAACCTCCTCAACTTGATGCCTTCATCTATCTATGAAAAACCTATAGCTTACGGGTGAAAGACTGAGTGTTTTCCCTCTAATATCATAGTTCCAGTGAGACTGGGCACACACATTTGGGAAGTTTTGTTTTGGAATTGTTGATTTTGGGGCCCAACATGCCATTGAACATCTAACTGGGGATTTACAAAGCAATATGGATCTGGAGCTCAGAAGAGAAAGCTGTCATAGAACCTGTTAATGGATATTTTAAAACAAATTTATATTTTTAAAAACCTTAGAAAAAAACAGGTGAAAAGTAAGATGAGAAGAGGGTTAGGAATGGAAATGCTGAAGAAAACACTGAAGGCTTCTCCTGTAGGATATAGGAAGAGAGGCAAGAAAAGGTGACCAAACAAGGTCAGCTATCCAAAAAAAAAAAGTGACCAAGAACAATCTTACAAGTCAAAAGACACCTCTATGGTGTGTCTGTAAGAGAAATCGAGTTTCAAGAAAGAGGGAGGGGTCAAGTCAAAAGTTGCAGAGGACTTTCAGATTTAAGGATTCTGGTACATTCTGATATGCTTACCACATAGGTGACCATCAGAACATATTTAAAATAGGCATTATCTAGTATAGATGGGCTTTAGCCAATCATTGATCCTGGTACATCATATTCCATTCCATTCCATTCTGGGTGGATATTGATGCAACCGAGTCTTATTGGATACTACACTGGTCTCTTGATTGTTCATGGAGACCTACGAAGAGAGCCCACTATCCATGGCTTTAGAAAGTTCAAGTGTCCATTTTTCAGCTCAAAAAAAGGTAAGTGAAATACTTTCATTGAGGCCAAGGCCCACTAGGATTTTGGCCCTTTTGTTCCTGAAACTAATAAACCGTCTATCCTTTCCCAGAAAGGTACCCCTTACGTCCTATAATGAGAGGCAGAGAGGAACACTATCTCACTGAGCCTCAATTTTTTTTATTAGTAAAAAGTGTAGAAGAACATAAATCCGACCTCACTACTTTCGTGTAATTGGTTAGAATAAAATGAGATTTTGTAAGTCAGGGTTGTCTTACTCAGGCTCCTTGACACCTAGACTAAAGTCTGTCTGACACAAAGCATGAGCTCAGCAAATGGCTGTCTTGTAACGACTGAATATTTGTTAGAAGGCTTTGTTAATCTGGAAATTGTTCAAAGTGTTACTTATGCTCCAACCCTGATTTAGGCTCCCAGGTGACCAAATTTAAACAACTCATCTTTTTTTTTTTTTAATGTTTTTATTTATTTCTAGGAGAGACAGAGAGACAGCATGAGCAGGGGAGGGTCAGAGAGAGAGGGAGTCACAGACTGAAACAGGCTCCAGGCTCTGAGCTGGCAGTCAGCACAGAGCCCGACGCGGGGCCCGAATCCACGAACCGCGAGATCATGACCTAAGCGAAAGTCGGACGCTTAACTGACTAAGCCACCCAGGCGCCCCTTAAACAACTCATCTTGACGGGTGCTAAAGAGTAGCTGGAAGGACTCTAGCCCCCCTCCCCACAGTAAATAAAAACATTGGGGGCTGTGCAAACAGACCTTCATGGCCAGCCCCTGGCCCACCATCTCAGCGATTGCCGCTCCCAAACCTCTTCCTTTTGAAAATCTGCACCTGTTGTAGAACTTTTGGGAACCTATGTGATCAAATCTCGCTTTGATGTCCCTGGATATGTTACCACAAAACTTCACAGTAGCCTTGGCCTCTTCAACGTCCCTCAACTTGAGACGAGGCCGCGGAAAGGACTAAGAGCTTCCCCCAGGGGCCCAGCCCTGGGAGGCTTCCTCCTCCGCGCCTCCGGCCTCTCACAGTGGTTAAAGGATGCCGGCATGCAGGCCTACAACAAGCTCTCCGAGGGTTGGGGCTTTCTCGGAGGTGGGCCTTGGTGGCGGAGGTGGGGCCGCCCACCAAGGGCCCCTCCTCCCGCGGCCGGTTGCCGGGTGCGGGGGTGGGAAGGGCGGAGCCGGGCTGTTAGCTGCGGGCTCCTCCTCCCAAGGGCAGGCCAGGGGAGGCGGAGGCGGGGCAGGTTCCTAGAGTGGGGCGGGCTTTGGCGGCGGAGGCGGGGCCAGGCACCGCGGACCCTTCTCGTGGGCCGGCTGGCCGGAGAAACGGCCGGTTTCTTTTCACGGGGGCGGCCCTCGGCAACGGGAACGGACCGGGGGGGCGGGGCCAGGCTCCGAAGGCCCCTCCTTCCGAGGCGGGCTTGTTTGGCCGTGGCTGCAGCTGCGGGGTGTCCGCGGTTTGGCTGCCTAGCCAAACGGGCTCTGGCTCCTCCCAGTGGCCGGCCGGGGCGGAAGCAGGAGGCGGGGGCAGCGTGCGCGCTGCTGGTCTCCTCTCCCGCGGCGTTGGGGCCCGCGTTCCGCGGCTGCTGCTGGATTCGGCGCCTCGCAGTCGGCCAGCTCCTCTCAGCGTCCGCCGGCTTCTAGACCAGGCCTCTCCCTCAAGCCCCGGCCCGCGGCGTCGACCCCGCCAGCCCTCTCCCGCCCCGTCTCATAGTGTGGCCACCGCTGCCGCGGCCCCAGCCCCGATGGCTCTGTGCAACGGAGACTCCAAGGTCAGTCTTTCGCCTGGGGGTCCATGCCTCACCGCTTCCGGGGGCAGGCGAGCCTCCGGGGCCGGGGAACCACCGCTCGACCNCGTCAGCTCCCCGCGGCCGCGCCGCTGGCCCCCGCCTCCCCCGCGCCGGAGCTCGGGGAGCGCGGCCGGAGGGTGGAGGTAGGGAGGCAAGCGGGTGTGTGTTTGTTTCCCCAGCCCTCACCCTCGTCCCTTCGAGAGGCTGGGAGCCTTTTGTGGACCTCCGGGGGCCCGCCGAAGGCAGAGCAGGGTCGGGGCCTCGCGTGCGGCTTTCGAGCAGTGCGGGCCTCCCGTCTTCCCGCCACCCCATTTCCCGCCTGCCTTCGGCGGGGCCCTCCGCGTTCCCCAACGCCAGCCTTGGGGTCCGCGGCGGCGAGGCCGCGTGACTGCAGCTCCCCTCGCCTCCCCCTTTCTCCAGCCCGGGTCTCCAGGTCAGCCCTGGTCCGGGCTCGCGGCCCGAGCGAGGGTCGCTCACTCCTCTGCCCTCCCCCTCAGCCTGCTCCGAGGGCTGAAGCGTGGGTCTAACCCCGCCCCCAGTCGCTGGCTGCTCTGCTCGTTTGTTAGCGGTGGATCCCCCTCCCCGCGGTGCGGATCCCTCTTCGGGACGCGAGCCGCCGCCGCCGCCTCCGAGGGCTGGGGAAGTGGGGTGTCCCGGCGTGCTGGAAAAGTTGCTAACTTGATGCGGGGAGAGCACGTTTGGGCCGCCGCTGCGCTGCTCGTCACCTCCAACTCACTTTTTTCTTAAGACCCTCTTCGTCTCCTTCTGAAACTGAGCACCTTCGCTTTCACTTCTGTATTAAAATTTTCGTTGGCTTGGAGTTCTTTGAGACACTCACAGTGTCGTTTTTGTCAGCGGGGAACTGCAGTTTTGAATTGCGATTAACTTGAGCAAGATGTACCTCCTGTGTGCTGTTTAGAGCCTGGCTTGGAGAAATTACTTGATATTTTATTTAGGTGTGTGGCATTTTAAAAGTCAGGTGGGAATCGGTGTTCTAAGTCAAGATAGTAGTGCCTTCCTCTGGTGGTAGTCTCTCTCAAAGGCGGTGCCTAAGCGTCCCATGTTAGGAGGTCATTTTTTCGCTAACGATTGCTTAGTACCTCGTAAACATTCAAAAACTATTTGTTGAACAGATGAGAAAAGATAGAAAGGTAGCGATCTGCTCTTTTAAACCGGGGAAAATGATGCTTCGCCTACGTGAAGCTCTTTTCTCAGGATTATAAAACTCAGTGAAGACACCCAAGTAGTTTCAGACCTCAGAAGCTAATGGTAAACCTCATTGTATAGCTCTTTCCTGTACACTTGAAAAAGCAATTTTCTTTTGAAACTTGAAACTTATCTTTGTGCTCATAGAAGAAATGACTGCACTAACAGAACTCAAACCTAATTTACAGACTTTGAAGACTAGTGATAAGAGTATTTCCACAAAATAAACTGTCAACAGAAAGTTAAAGATTGTTTCGAAATTTATTTGTCTCAGGAGTATGGAACATAAACTTTTTTTCTAGTTGATATTTTTATTTAACTTGCATTTTAAAGAGAGTCTTGATCACTTTGATATAATTGAGCTTCAAGTGAATTGCTGATTTTATTTTACTTCAAGGTCCTTTATGTTTTATAGCATACTCAAGCATGTGTACTTTTATTTTGAACAATAGATGTGAACCGAATGGATTTCAAGGAAGAGCCTTTAGGGAAATAACATATCATCAAATCTATTATTTCATGTATGCCTAAGGAGAAAAAAAAAGTGCCCCACAATTAAACCATGATATGTTATTGATCATAAGAAACATTGCAAGTAAAGAGATGTATAAGTAGGTGAAATAAGATATTTCTAAGAGGTCTACCTGGAAATCTGAGTAGGTATTTCTTTTCCATAGTTTACCACTGAATTACCCTTCTCTCAGGTGAAATACAAGTACTGGCCCCTCCCTTACATTGTACATAGATTATGACTGTGACAGTTCCAATGTAAATCCTAGTTCGTAAATTAAAGAGGTGATTTTGATTCCTATCCTGGAACATTTCAGTTTGTGTTAGGATTTTTTCTTTTTTTTCTTCTTTTTTAAGATTTTTTTTTGAGTAGTCTCTACACCCACTGTGGGCCTCAAATTTAATAACCGAAGATCAAGAGTTGTAAGTTCTCCTGACTGAGCCAGCTAGGTGTCCCTGTATCAGAATTTTCTAAAATGACATTTTTGTATGATAGAAATTAGGGAGAGACCTAAAATCTATAAAAGCATTTGGGCTGAATGATTAACCACCCAAAGCAGAGGTTATTGTTTTCTTGGTTAAGGAGTTGATGTTATTTAAGAAGTTAAGATCTTATTTAATAATGTCTTTAAAAACTTTTTACAGCTACTTGATGTTGTACATGAATAGTATATAGGTCAAATATGAGAATAGTAACTATTTTCTGTTTTACTGAGGCAGGATTATCAGAATATTGTTCTTTGGACTACTTGTCAAGTTTCCTTCCCTCCCCCTCTCCCCCCTTATCTAAGCCTCAGTCTCTTGGTTGGAGTAGAGGTGGGACCTGCTCCATCACCTTTCCTGAGATGTTGACTAGGGTAAATCATACTTGAATTAAATGTGTTTTTTAAGTTGATGGCATGTGATATAGAATCTTTAATGACGTCTAATGTTAAACTTTTCGATTTGGCATTATTAAAAAAATTTTTTTTAACATTTATTTATTATTGACAGTAAGAGACAGAGCATGAGCAGGGGAGGGGCAGAGAGAGAGGGAGAAACAAAATCCAAAGCAGGCTCCAGGCTCTGAGCTGTCAGCACAGCCCAATGCTGGACTCAAACTCACAAACCACGAGATCATGACCTGAGCCAAAGTCGGATGCTTAACCAACTGAGCCACACAGGTCCCCCAAATTTGGCACTTTTAAATTTAAGTTTTTGAATTGAGTTGAAAGATAAGATTTTTTACCTGGGACTCATTGAGTATTAAACAACTGTCCTTTTATGGTAATCCCTTGTATAGTACATTTTTTTGAAAGGTCAAAGATGATTTTTTTGGCTTCAGATTTTATTCAGATATTCATGAAGGTATTCATCTAGAATGTAAGAGCTGTTACAAAAAGAGTAGCTTTTATTATTTTCCTGTTGTTAGACATGGAAGGTTTTGAGGCTTGGAAGATTTTGAAATTCCTCCAGGAACCTCAGATAGCCTTGTCTTTATAGCTGGGCCAACTTGTTAAGGTAGATAATTGTCTTTTAAGAAGTTTTTAAAAATGTAGACTTGTCCTATACTTGTTCAAATGTATTTGATACTTTTCAAAAGGCTATTTAATGAATTACATTCCAAAGGAGGCTGTTTGAAGTAAAGAATAATTTTTTGCTATACAAAACAATAAAATTTACCTCTACTATGGTGCTTAAATTGTCTTCATGTTTTCTTCTAACTTAAACTGTTAGATGTTCAAGGTGAATGAAGTCCTCAGGGATAAAACATAATTCTGAAGCACTTTGTGAATCAACAGAAAAGTTTCATAGAAATATGAATATTTGCATAGCATATATAATTTTGGGTTGTGTAGAATAGACTTTTTTCATGCGTTTTGTAGAATAGAGACATTTCTGTATTTGCTTAAGAATCATAGTGGTTCAAAAAAATAGCTTTACTATAGTTATAATGTGATATTAGTTGGTTTTGTTATTGGTGGACTCTTGCCATGGTTCAGGTTCATGTTTGAGGATTAAGGACATCATTATATAGTTATGTATGTACATTCCCTGATACAAGCCATTATAATGTGATAGGAAGTAAAGTGTTTGGTTATAATAGTGCGACCATGTATTCTCTTTGTCTAAACTGGGGCACATAAGGACCTAAAGGAACAAAAAAGAAGTTGCTGAAAATAAGTCTGTAATTGCTGTAGAATGAAATATTACCAAACAGATAATTTTGGATTTATGCAATATAGTAAATAAATGGCAAAACTGTAGCAAGAGTGCTCAGATTACTGTCTCTGAACATTATGGGCAGGAATACACGACCTCTCTTTTCTGCATATACTTCACCAACACCCTTATTCACATTTCCCACTGACCTAGCTGATGGTGGCCTGCAGGTTCGGAGGATCTTGCAAACTGCTCAGTGGCTGTGTGGCACAACTGAGCATCCAAAATAGGGTAGAGTTAGCTATCCCTAGTTGCCGGTGTCCAAGTGTACTTCATTTTATCAGAAAGGGGTAAACAAGTGCGTTATCAGCAGTTGGCTTTCTAATGAATCCGAAGTTAGAAGTGAGAACTTTTTACTGCACCTGCACTCTGCAGAACTAGATAAAACCATGTCAGAAGGTGGGAATATGAAAGTATAATAAACTCATCCTATGTTACTTAAATGCAGTTATTCATAAGCATATGTGTAAAAATGAAGAGTATGAGGTAAATGTTAAGCTGGGTGGGATGTTGGAATAACAGGTGTAAATTAGGATTCTTCTGGGCAAACTGGGCCATCTGGTCACTTCAGTTATAGAGCATATATTGTCCTGAGTCTGGATCTTGATTTCACCAGTGAAGGTATTTAAAATTTGGCTAAAATTTAATCCTAATGTATATATTAGAATAATTACTTTTGAGTTAATACTTCTGTTAAGAGAGTTATGAAATTCTTAAAAATGGAGTGTCGAATTGCTTGTTTTCTAAAAAATAAGAACCAGCAGGGTTGAAACTGACCAAAAGGTAAAATAATCTGCTCTAATCTACCATAACAGAGGTTTCCCAAACTTTTAAAGCTGCCTGGAGTTGCACACTTCTTTTATTCCTGTTTGTCACCAGGAGAATAGAATTCTTTTTGTCTCTTAAAATTTAATGATCTGTGTAAGTTTATTTATCTGTGTAAATTTAAATTACCCTTACCTTGTCTGCAATTTGGAGAACTAGTCTTAGTAATTCTTATCCTCTGAGTCTCATTATGACTATAAATTTAAGACTCTAGAATTCTAAAATGCTGCTTTGGACAAATTTTGGATAAACAATCCCTAATTGGGAAAATTTAGATGAATATAAAAATACAGATAAATCATTGTTTTGGTATGTTTATTCGTAATAATGAAACTTTTTATTTTGTGAGTTTTCCTCTTTTAACATTTTATGAAAAATTTTCAAGCGGACAAGTTAAAAGAAATTTTAGTCACCATTTAGGCATATACCTAGATTCTACTCACGTTTCTTAAAACAGCTTTATTGAAATATAATTCACATACCATAAAATTATGCCAATATTAAGCGCACAATTCAGTGATTTTTAGTATATTCACAGATTTGTATGACCGTCACCACAGTCCATTTTAAAACATTCTCATCACCCTCGAAAGAAATCCTGTACCTTTTAGCAGTCAGTCTTCCTTTCCCCCATCTGCCTTTTTCTCCTAATCCTAGAGAACTGCTAATCTTTTTTGTCTCTATAGATTTGCCTTTCTGAACTTTTTATATGACTGGAATCTTAAAATGTGTAGTCTTGTGACTGGCTTTTACTTCATGTAATGCCTTCAAAGTTCATCTGTCTTGTAGCACGTGTTAAGTACCGTATTCTTTTTTTGTTACCAAATAATGCTCCATCGTTTGGATGTACCACCTTTTATCCTTTCATCAGTTGATGGACACAGGGTTTTTTACACTTGAGATATTATGGATAATGGTGCTATGAATATTCCTATACAAGTGTTTGTGTAGACATACGTTTGCATTTCTTTTAGATGTATAGCAGGAGTGGAATTGCAGGGTCATATAGTGATTCTGTGTCTAACCATTTGGTGAACTGTTAGACTGTTTTCCAAAGTGGCTATAGTATTTTCCATTTTCTGTCAGTAGTGCATAAGGTTCTTATTTCCCCACATTTTTGCCATCACTTGTCTTTTCGATTATAGCCATCATAGTGGGTATGAACTGGTATCTTATTATGGTTTTGATTTCCATTTCCCTAACGACTGATGATGTTGAACGAGCTTATTGTCCATTTGTATATTTTCTTTGGAGAAATGTCTGTTAAGATCATTTGCCGGGTTTTGAAAGTAAGTTACTTGTCTTTTTACTGAGTTGTAAGAGTTCTTTTAGTGACAAGTCTCTTATCAGAAATATGCTTTGCAGATATTTTCTGCCATCCTCTGAGTTTTTACTTTCTTAATGGTGTCTTCTGATGCATAAAAGATTATAATTTTGATGAAGTTCAACTTATGTATTTCCTTTTGTCACTTTTGCTTTTGGTATCTCACCTAAGGAGCATTAACTCCACCCCCCACCCCCCCCTTCAGGTTTTTATTTAAATTCCAGTTAACATATGGTATAGTACTAGTTTTGGGAGTAGAATTTAGTAATTAATTGGTCACTTACATATAATACCCAGTGCTCATCATAACAAATATATTAAGTAGAATACCCATCACCCATTTAGCACATTTGCCCTCCCCACCTCCCCTCCAGCAATCCTCAGTTTGTTCTCTACTACTTGTTTTGTAGTTTGCCTCCTAAGGAGCAATGATCTTGAATCTTGTAAAAATTGCCTGTGTTTTCTTCTAAAAGCTTTGTAACTTTAGCTCTTAGATTTAGGTCTTTGATCTGTTTTGTTATGAGACCCTAAGTTATAATTTGGTGGAACATTGCCATATTGTTGCATTATCGTCATGAACTGTGAAATCTGTTCCTTCCAACTCCAACATCTGACTGGGTGAAATAAGGTACCAGATTTATAGTTTTAGACTGAGAAGATAACTTTTTTAAAAAATTAATTAAAGGTAATTAGGAATAAAGTATAAACTTTTAATGGATGGTTAATTGGATGCTTAATCCACTTAATGGATTTAACCTGATAGATTTTTGGTTTTGTAATGAAGTGGCTCTTAGATTTGACTGAATGTTAGCCTTGTTTTTGACACCATGGCAGAACTTGACCATCTGGTTCCCCCCCTGAAGGCTGAGGGTAAACAGTTGCTTATTGTAGCATTGTTTTTCAGTTTGTGGAGGCAAATGGTTTGAAAAGGTCACTAATAGGCATTTTGTTTTGCTTGTTTTTATTGAGGCAAAATGTACATAGTTGAAGTACACAGATCTGTAAGTGTATAATTTGAATTATTTTAAAGTTTATTTTGAGAGAGTGAGCACAAGCAGAAGAGGGGCAGAGAGAGAGGAAGAGAGACAGTCCCAAGTAGGCTCTGCACCAAATATGAGATCACAACCTGAGCCGAAATCAAGAGTTGGGCTCTTGCTTAACTGACTGAGCCACCCAGGTGTTCCAGTGTACAATTTGGATTTGAGACACACACACACACACACACACACACACACACACACCCATGTAACTACTTCTCCAATCAAGATCTAAAACATTTCTGTCGGGTCGCCTGGGTGGCTCAGTTGGTTAAGCGTCCGACTTACGCTAGGGTCATGATCTCATGGTTCATGAGTCCGAGCCTTGCATTGGGCTCTGCACTGTCAGAGCCCTCTTGGGATTCTCTCTCTCTCTCTTTCTCTGCCCCTTCCCACTCATGCTCTCTACCTTGAAATAAACAAACAAACAAACAATTCTATCACTCCAAAGTTCCTGTGTGCCCTTTTGACAGTTAATCCCTCTACTCTTCTAGCAGCAACCACTGTTCCCATTTATATAACCACACATTACTTTTGTCTACTTTTAAACTTTATATAAATGGAATCATATAGTAATTTTGGCATCTTTCATGATGTTTTTGAGACTTATCCATGTTGTTGTGTCAGTAGCTGTTCATTTTTATCATTGCATAGTATTTCACTGTGTGGAATTCCACTGTGCTGACAGCTCAGAGCCTGTATGGAGACTGCTTCCATTTCTGTGTCTCCCTCTCTGTCTGACCCTACCCTGCTTGCACTCTGTCTCTTTCTCTCTCTCAAAACTAAATAAATGTTAAAAAAAATTAAAAAAAACATTTTCAGATGTTTGATAGAAAATTTCTATCAGTTTGTCTGTGAGGCATATTATCTTCATATGGCAAATCTTGGATTCACCAGGCCTAGCTCTCCAGAGGTTAATTAATAGTGCCTCTAAGTGGTTCCTCTTCCCTAATGTCTTTACTTCATTAGTTACCATCTTAAAAAAAAAAAATATGCATTTATGTTCTAAATTTACAAAGCTAGAGAATCAGTATAATGTGTATTTTTTAAAGTTTATTTTGTCTGCCAGCACAGACCCTGATGCAGGTCTGGGACCCAGGAAGCTGTGAGATCATGGCCTAAGCTGAAACCAATATTCAGATGCTTAACTGACTGAGCCACCCAGGAGCTCCAAGTGTAATGTGTATATTAAAGACAGGGTCACAGAGAGTTAAGCATGATGATAGCCATTTTATATGATTTGGCCCTATGTCCTTATGTATTTTTGCTATATATGGCCAGGGAAAGCAGGATCATAGTATGTTATTGATTTAGAACCTGCCATGGATGCTTTGGTGTTAATTTTTTGTAAAATTTCATGTTAGGTGGTAATAGACATTTTCAGAAGAATATGTGATGCTGATTTATGTTTGACAAGTTTGTGGGTCAGCTCAGCATTGTTGAGCTCTACTGCTTTCATCATTTTGCCTAAGACAAGATGTCTTACGGCATGGCACTCTCACTTCTGCCCTCATTACATAAGCCAAAACAAGTCTTAGTAGAGTCCAATGTCAAGAGTAAAGAAACATATGCTGCCTAAAACAGGATGATGAACTGCAAAGTCACATGAGAAATGGCATGGATGTAGGGAATAGTGAAGAATTAGGGCCAGTAATACAGTCGGTTACATACAGAATATTAAAAACCTGCATAAGTAGAGCATTGAGTATAAAGTCCCTATCTAGCTAAAGAGTTATAAGCATGTGGTCAGTCTTTCTTCATATATTTTTACTTAGTGCCTCACAGTAAGATTACATATATGTTCTCTATTTTGTATGTTAAGATTAATCAGTTGATTCAGGTATTGCCACCATAGCCATTAATTATCAAGGTTCCCATTAATCTTTCACTTAATGATTTTAATAACCAATGGCTAGTTTAGTGCTGCTCACACATTGGCTGTAAAGAACCAGTTTTTAAATTTTTGACCCACTGATGCTGCTAATACAATAAATTTATAGACAAATGAAATTTAAAAATCTAAGACCTCATACATGAAGACCACCAATTTTTATTGTAGACTCAGCAGAAATAAAATTATTTTTATCAACTTGTTATAGAAGTATATGAATGCTATGTAGAACTTATATCCCTTTTGTTATGAACTGATCACAGTTTGCAGATCAGCACTGGTACCCTTTTGTGAACCACAATAGTTTAGATCCTTTATTTTATTAGGGATTGCAAAATGGTGATGCTTTAATTCTGTTTCACCTGGAATTCTTTAAAAAGTTTTTATTTACTTTTGAGAGAGCACGAGCAGAAGAGGGGCAGAGAAAGGAGACTGAATCCAAACCAGGCTCCAGTCTCTGAGCTGTCAGCACAGAGCCTGACACAGGGCTTGAACTCACAGGGCATGAGATCATGACTTGGGCCAGAGTCGGATGCTCAAGTGTCTGAGCCACTCAGGTGCCCCTAAAAATATTTTTTAAAAAATCTTTGTTTATTTTTGAGAGAGAGAGAGAGAGAGAAAGAGAGAGCACACGAGCGAGTAGGGGAGGGACAGAGAGAGATGGAGACAAAAAAATCTGAACAGGCTCTAGGCTCTGAGCTGTCAGCACAGTGCCCGACATGGGGCTCGAACTCCTGAACCGTGAAATCATGAACTGAGCTGAAGACAGATGCTCAACCGACTGAGCCACCCAGGCACCCCTTAGCTGGAATTGATTTATAAAAACTATCTCTCATTAACTATATGGTCACTTGTAGAGTTCATACTGGGAAGGCAGAATGCATGCTTGATTCCTTCCCATTACTTTGACCAAATTTGTCAATGGTTTTTTAAGTTTTATTATTTGTAATAAAGTGTAGGTCAGGCACATATTACAGTAGAAAGGACCACATATAGAATGGAGATTGTGTTTATAAAGTATAATAGAAGCATCTTGAAAAATGGACCATATGCTAAATACCTGTGAAATTGTGACATCTGCTTAAATGTCACAATTTTTTTCTTAAAAAATGTATAGGTTCTTTCTAAGCTAAAATTCTCAAAGGTATTTTAGGAGTAATAATGCAAGAGACAAAATTAAATCTCTTCACGAACTCAGTATGAAGAGATAGCTTTTTGGTTATCTTTCATCTGTAAGTGAAAGTGTTATTTTGAAGTCATCAGAAGAAAGGCAGGGAAGTTTGGGGATAAATATTATTTCTTCCTTTTTTTAATGTTTAGTTTTGAGAGAGAAAGAGTATGAGTGGGGGAGAGGCAAAAAGAGAGGGAGACACAGAATCTGAAACAGGCTTCAGGCTCTTAGCACAGCCTGACTTAGGGCTCAAACTCTGGAATGGTGAGATCATGACCTAGGTCAAAGTCAGTCGCTTAACTGACTGAGCCACCCGGAGACCCCTGTATTATTTCTTTTTCTTTGATTATGTCTTTGCAAAGAACCTTTGGTGCTTGTTTATGTGAATAGGTCCACACATGCTCACACCTGAAATCACCTTCAAAAGACGTACTTTTTGTTAAAATGATTGATCTGAGTCACAATAAGAATGCAGAATAGGTAGGGAAAACTAAGGGTAAATGCAAAGAAAAAAATCTGTGAGGAGGATGAACAGAGGTAAACACAGTTCAGAACTTTTCGTTTCACTATTTTAATAGTGTGAGAACAGTTGTCACTGAATGTTGTCTAACTTTTAGAAATAGGTTGATTTGAGCTGATTCATAGTGGCTTAGATTTACCTAGAGATAACCTTGTTCATTTCTCAGTTGGCTAATGTTCACCACTGAATGGAAAAACTGTAATAAAACTTTAAAGGATTTGAAGATCGTGAGGTAAATAATACTCTGATTTTCATCAACAGTGCAAGTTTTCTTAATTTAGTACTGGTTTCATAAGTATAGTTTATCCATCAGGTAACATTGCCATAGCTTTCTGAAAAGACCTCTTTTAGGATAATTGGAATCTGAGGGGAAAATAATTAATGATTTCAGAGGGTTTAAACATTGGTATTAGCAATTTTAATGTTGGACTAAGTTTTTATTTCCCTGCAAGTTAGATGAGATAGAATATAGACTTGTGGTTTTATTTTCTTACTCAGTGTTCATATGTATAAATTAAATCCATTAGATCTGTATTTAGTTATCTGAGAAGATGAACTTCCTCAACTATTCCTGTGGTTAGGGTTTATACGTGGGAGTCTGACAGTGTTTAAGTGGATGCTGGAAGTAGTAGTAGAGTCCAAGCTTACCTGCTTTTTATTTTTTAATTCATTGATTTTAGGTAGTTCATTCAGACTGTGTTCATTATGTTTAGCAGTGGTGCCCTTGAACTTGAAAGGAGCTGTTGGCACCGTAAATATAGGGTAGAAGAAGATTTGTAATGATTTTGAAGAATCCAGAGACATAGTTGGTTATTCAAAAGAAGATGAAGTTTGGGTCAGAAGTACAAATTGATTTGGTAAAGGAGAAAAAAAACAATATGGAGATGGTGGTGGCTTGGTCCTTATCTAACATGTAGAAATAAAGCAGGAGTGATGAATATACCTAGTAAGTGCTTGAAATTTCATTAGGGGAAAGAATTTTCTCAGTGTACGAAATTATTGGCAAACCAAGAGAAGTAAAATGCTAAGACAAAAAATTTATGTCTCTAGGGCCTTGTATTTCCCAGACCTGTTGAACATTGAAAACTTAAAAAATGTAGTAATTTATTGAGGGAATTCCAGTATAAGCTTATAGGTTACATAGATTAAGGGAGATAGATAAAAACGAACTCCAGTTAACTGAGTGATCATAATTTTTGTTCACGATGCTTAATACCTACACATGAGAAATTTTAAGATAAATAGAACAAAGTCAGTAATCATAATTTAAGCAACACGAAGCAGAAGCTTGGTAAGCATTGCATGTACAACTAAATGTAAATGCAGTATTGTATATTATCATATTGGGATGTCCTAGGACTTGTAGATTTTTCTCAGATGTAAAGCCATTTCCTGAGGGCATTTTATACATTTGTTACATAAAATGAACTGCATAACTGTCACCTGTATTCAATAATTGCACCTAGAACTTTTTATATATTTCATTAGAGATTTATTTAGAGAGGCTTTTTTGAGAAGCCTATAGCACTTACATACAGATAAAAATATATGTATATCAAATAAATTAGTTTTAGTATTGCTAAACTTTCTTCATGTTCAGTCTGATTCTTCTAAGAAATTACTTTTTGACTTGAGTTGTCCAGGAATTGTTTTTCCACACATCTTCCATGCCATCAAGAATTGTGATAATTCAGCATTTCTTGAGTGCTCAATTACTTCTGGGACTTTTTTCAAGGCCATTAACAACTCATTCTGCAAGTTTTAATGCTGGTACTTCCTTGATCTTAACAGAAGATGTCAATGGAAGTTTTTCAGGTAATAACAAGGACTCAGTTCTTCAAATGTTTTGCTGACCGAATGTTAAGGGGTTGAAACCTTGTCCAAAGATACTACTAGGAGTAATAAGCCACTGCACTTTCTAGAGGCCTTACTCAAGTGTTTATAGAAAACATAGAGCAATGATGTACTTGGTGAATTACATAAAGCTCCAGAATGTCTATCCTAGTTTTGGATAATGAAATCTTAGAAATTTCAGCCAAGTTCAGCCATTTTCCTTTTGCTGAATCCTTGGGGCATTTTTCTGCCTGAAGGAAATTTTCTAAGAGACTCCAGGGAATTTCTTTCCCTTAAGGGATTTTATGTCAAATTGTACATAACTATGACCAAGGCAGTGACAGCTGTGTCATTGAGCTAATGCAAAATTTAAGATAGTGTGTGATTTTCGAGATGTCTGGCTTTCGTTTGGCATGTCTGAGATTGATTTATCCATGTTGGGAGTTTTCAGCCAAAGAAGACATGGTATACCACTCTGTGGGACCATGGAGAGTTTAAAGAGTCGGTCAAGGCCTTCCTTTTAGGGCTTGGAAGGTATTTTGGACTTAAGTGACCTTTATTCTAAGGGAAAGTCACTATTGGATTTTAAGCAGGAGGAGGACTTAAATCCGATTTCTTTCCTTTCAAGCACCCAGGCTTGTTAACCACCTGATCAAAGTCAGTATCACTGGTAATGGAACAAAATGACATTGTGTCCTTGCCACAGTGTTCTATCAGGAAGAGGCATGATTACATCACCATTGTAGGATTGTTGCCAAAAAATATTTATCTGGAATCACAAGACAACACGTAGATCCTGCTTGAGGCATGTTCTACAAAAAGCTGATCTGAACTTTTAAAAAATGTCAGTCATAAAAGATCATAAAAAGGTGAATAGATACATAGTTACTGATTAAAGGAGACAGTGACATGAGAATGTGAGTGCAAAGTGTGTGGCTTTAGATAGGGTTCTGGAAATTTAAAAAAAGCCATGTAAGACATTATTTGGTGACATTTGGGGAAATTTGTGTGTAGATACTATCAGAGTTAAATTTTTTGGGTGTGATAATATAGCAGTTACGGGTAGTTATGTAGGAGAATGTCCCTGTTGGTAGGAAGTACATGCTGAAAAATTTTTGGAGGAGAGAAATGTCTATAATTTTTTTCCCAGTGGTTCAGGGGAAGAAGTATATATAGATAGGAATAATCCAAATGTGGCAAAATGTTACTAATTGTTGAATTTAGGTAGAGAGTGGTATTTTATTTTGCCATATTTTTTTTTTTTTAAGTTTATCTGACACCCAGTGTGGGGCTTGAACTCAAGACCCTGAGATCAAGAGTTGCATGCTCCTTTGAGCTGGACAAGTATCCTTGTGCCATATTTGCATCCTTTCTGTAGGTTTAAAAGTTTTCAAAAAGAAAAGGAGGGTAGAACAAGCATATGATAAGGTCAAGAGCTAGAAGATCTCTCTCTTTAACCCTTTAGTTGTAGTAAAGTCTGTTGGCATTTCTAAAGTACCTAAGGTGTTGGATAATTTTGTGAAGATGATGTACAATTTTTCCAGAGTATAGGTGTAGTGAGATTCAGTAAGTAAATATGTTCAAACTTCCAGTAGCCTTTGGGTAATGAAAGGATTATTCTGGGTAATCGAGTATCCCAGATGACTAAAATGTGTGTGTGTGTGTGTGTGTGTTGGTGGGGGGGGGGGGGGGTTTAAATNTTTATTTTCTTTCTTTTTTTTTGAAGAGAGAGACAGACAGACACAGTGTGCAAGGCAGGGAGGGTCAGAGAGAGAGAGAGAGACATAGAATCTGAAGCCAATTCCAGGCTCCAAGCTGCCAGCATAGAGTCCTGTGTGGGGCTCAAACTCAAGAACTGTGAGATCGTGACCTCAGCTGAAGTTGGACGCTTAATTCACTGAGTTATCCAGGTGCCCCCTAAAATGTCTTTTTGAAGAGCAACTACCTGAGTAAGTTTAGTACTTAACAAAATCCAGTTTCCAAAATCATTTATAAGGTATAATACTACTTTTCTTAGGTATCAGTGGAACATTATTTCATTCATGAAAGCAATCTTTCTAAAGTAATAAAGCTTACTTCCTTTAAGTACCAAAATATTAAAAAATAAAATGAAAGTAGTCTTCCAAAAATACCATGCATATTTACCCACTTTCCTTCTATAGTGCTGATTGTTTTTTGGTTTAAAAAATACTACATTTACATCCTGCTTTTGCCATTTTTTCCCTAGGCAAGTGACATAGTAGCTGAATCTCATTCTTCTGTCTGTAAAATAGAAACATAGAACATTATGAATAAGAAAACATGTAAAGCACATGAAATCCTAGGTGCAAAGTAAATGCTAGTTCCCCTTTGTTTTATTTAAAAAAATCTTATTGGGGTGCCTGGGTGGCTTAGTCGGTTAAGCATCCGACCTTGGCTCAGGTCATGATCTTACTGCTCGTAGGTTGAGGCCCCACATCGGGCTCAGTGCTGACAGCTCAGAGCCTGGAGCCTGCTTTGGATTCTGTGTCTCTGTCTCTCTGCCCTTCCCCTACTCATATTTGCGTACTCTCTCTCTCTCTCTCTCTCAAAAATAAACAATGAAAAAAATTTAAAAAAAACTTATTGTAAAATAAAACATGGGCACAAAACTACATACAACAAATGTATAGTTGAATGAATTATATAAATTGTGTGCTTTTTATTCAAAATATTGAAAGTTTTTTCTTTTTTTAAAAAAATTTTTTTAACGTTTCATTTATTTCTGAGAGAGAGAGAGACAGACAGACAGCATGAGCAGGGGAGGGTCAGAGAGAGAGGGAGATACAGAATCTGAAACAGGCTTCATCAGGCTTGAGTTGGCTGTCAGCACAGAGCCCGATGCGGGGCTTGAACCCACGAACCGTGAGATCATGACCTGAGCCGAAGTCGGACGCTTAACTGACTGAGCCACCCAGGCGCCCCGAAAGTTTCTTTTCTTTAAAGTCATATAATTTTGTTATGCACATGTGTTCATACAGAGCAGATTATCATGGCTCCTTTGCAAGGATGACACACAAATGTGTGAAGTGTTCCATGTTTTTCCATTTGCAACGATGTGGATGGAGCTAGAGAGTATTGTGCTAATAAGCAAAATAATCAGAGAAAAACAAATACCATATGATTTCACTCATAGATGGAATTTAAAGAACAAAACAAAGGAGCAAAGGGGAAAAAAAGGCAAACCGAGAGACAGACTCTTAATTATATAGGGAACAAACAGATGGTTACCAACGGGTACATAAGTGAGGGATGGGTGAAATAGGTGATAGCGATTAAGGAGTGCACTTACAGTAATAAGCACTGTGTGTTGTATGGAAGTGTTGAATCACTGTATTGTATACCTGAGGCGAATTTTACATTGTATGCTAACTGGAATTTAAATAAAAAAAGAATATGTGTTGAGATTGGTCATTCTGGGTTCAGAGTCTAATTTTGATTCATATTCTTTTATGTCCTGTATAATTTTCTTAATATTTTTTAGTTCCTTTAGAAACAGTACTTTCCAGGGGTGCCTGGGTGACTCAGTGAAGCTTCCAACTTTAGCTCAGGTCATGATCTCATGGTTTGTGAGTTCAAGCCCCACATTGGCCCTTCTGTTGTTAAGGCAGAGCCAGCCTCAGATCCTCTGTCTTTCTCTCTCTCTGCCCCTTCCCTGCTCTTTCAAAAATAAATAAACATTTAAAAAAAATTTTTAATTTTAAACGTTTTTATTTATTTCTGAGAGAGACAGACAGCGTGAACAGGGGAGGATCAGAGAGAGAGAGGGAGACACAGAATCTGAAACAGGCTCCAGGCTCTGAGCTAGCTGTCAGCACAGAGCCCTATGCGGGGCTTGAACCCACGAACCATGAGATCATGGCCTGCGCCGATGTTGGACATTCAACTGACTGAGCCACCTAGGTGCCCCATAAATAAACATTTTTAATAAATTAAAAAAAATTAGTACTTCCCAGTTTTGATCTGTTTTTCTTTTCGGCTTGCTCTTGTAGGGATATTGTTTTATTCCTTATCTCTTTTTTACTTTTAGTAACTTTGTATGGGATTTGATTGTATAATTTCTGTTTCTCTTTTATGTGAATTTAATTTTCCTGAGTTTTTAGAAGGAATCTTCGTTGATACAACTTTTGTAACTTTATAGAGCTCCTTCTGTTAAAATTATGGCAGCTTGTTTTCTCTGGAGTCCTTGCTCTGATCCCTCCCACTACTTTAGTTTGACCCTTCTATTTTCCTTCCTCATCTTTTTTTGTCCTGCTTAATTTTGATTCTGCTCCCAGCGGTTGCTCCTCATTTGTGAACCTTGTCCTACAAGGGAGCCTTGGCCCATTAGTTTAGAAGGTTCATGGGTATTAAATTCCTTCCATTCCTTTAAGCCTTACCTTGGTTCTCCTGCTACCCGTGCACTATTGGATGGAGTCCACACACCTCCCAGTGTAGCTGCTGTTCTCGTATTGGCCCTGTGCCTTCTACTTGTTGACTATTCTAGAATTCTCAAGATCTTCACTGAAGCTAGGTTGTTTCCCACACAAATGCTGTAACACCACAGTTTGTGACTATTGTAGTTTGTCCCACAAGCTTGTATTTTGGAGTTCTTGGGGGGAATATCTTGTCATTTACTGTTTAGTTTTGCTACCTAGTTGTTCATTGATAGATGGGAATTTAGGATGATACAAAAATGATAACCATCTCTATCTTATGAGAATCTCTAGATTTTTTTGTCTTAATGTTAAGTTAGGGTACTGATATGATTTGGTCTTTTCCTTAGTATTGTTTTATTTATGTTTTAAAAGGTGTCATCATAATAAAATAAAATGACAGACCTCAGGTGAGTTGAAAGGGGTATTAAGCTTTCAGGCTTTTGTATTTACTTTTTAATAGATTTTACAAATAGGCGTAATTTTTCTGTTGTGTAGTGTTGAATTTCATTTGACTCTACTGTTGATGTGACTGATAGCTTCTTTTCTCATTAGGGTCCTTTTTTCTAATCTCTTAAGCTTTGGAAGTTTGATTATCAAACTTTACAACTCTGTGTGAAATAGGAGTAATGAGGTTCAAGGTTTTGAGAGAAAGGAACTTTTGCTTTCATTTCTTGTGGTCTTTTTTGCTTTCCCTGAGTTGTTGCAGCTTTATACTGGATATAGACAGATTGATAGCCAAGGTAGAAAGAAAGGAGGCAAGGATTCAGTATTTTCCTCAGTGACCTCTGATGACGTATGATTGAACATTTTCAAAAGTTGATAAGAAAACAGTATACATTTTTCTTTTAAAATGCATTTAAGTAAACATTAGTTGACTTAAAGACGTACAGACAGTCCTCACTGTATAATAGTAAAACGACCATAAAAATGTGCAAGCTGAGATTATGCAAAGCAGTTTAATCAATGGCGAGATTACAGTGGTTTGTAACCTTTGAAATATTTTGTCAAAACATTAATCTTAACCATTGTAGAAGTATTGAGAAATAAAATACTGAAACTGCTTTTTTCAATGTTTTTTTAAAATTTATTATTGAGAAAGAGAGAAACAGAATGGGTGCGGAAGGGGTAGAGAGAGAGGGAGACACAGAATCTGAAACAGGCTCCAGGCTCTGAGCTGTCAGCACAGAACCCGACACGGGGCTCAAACCCATGAACCGTGAGATCATGATCTGAGCTGAAGTCGGATGTTTAACTGACTGAGCCACCCAGGCGCCCCTGAAACTGCTCTTTAGTAGAACTTAAAATACTAGATACAGTGAGAATTTTTTTTTTGTAAATACTGATTAAGAGTAGTTTAAACAGTGCTTCTCTTTGCATCTTTTCTATGCCTTGATGGCTTTCGATATTTTACCCTTCACACTTTGAAATGTCATGAAGTATCTCCAAGAGTTTCTTTAATGGGTCACTTTCTCTGGTACATTGTCATCCTTTTCATCATAGTCCTCATCAGTGTTAGTAAGTCCTGTCATCCTTTACATCACAGTGCTCATCAATGTTGGTAAGTCCACCTTCACCAAGTTCTTCTGGCCACACATCTAACCAAGAGGCGCTCGAACCACAGCAGCGTCAACACGGCAATGGCCACTAATTTCTTCCACAACTTCATTTACATTGAATTCATATTTCACTTCCAGTGTATCACTTTCCATTTCTTTGCCACACTTTTTAAAAAATGTTTATTTATTGGGGCGCCTGGGTGGCTTAGTCGGTTAAGTGTCCGACTTTCGCTTAGGTCATGATCTCGCGGTTCGTGGGTTCGGGCCGCGCGTCGGGCTCTGTGCTGACTGCCAGCTCAGAGCCTGGAGCCTGTTTCAGTCTGTGACTCCCTCTCTCTCTGACCCTCCCCTGCTCACGCTGTCTCTCTCTATCTCTCCTAGAAATAAATAAAAACATTTAAAAAAATTTAAAAAAAAAATGTTTATTTATTTTGAGGGGGAGGAGGGCCAGAGAGAGGAGGAGAAAAGAAAAGAGAATCCAAAGCAGGCTTTGTGCTGCTAGTGTGGAACCTGGTGCAGGGCTTGAACCCATGAACCATGAGATCATGGTCCGAGCCAAAACCAAAAATTGGACGCTGAACCGACTTAGCCACCCAGGTGCCCCTGCTGCACTTTCATCTTTATTGGTCAGTCCCCTCTTTGGATTATCCCCATAGGAGTAAAATGTCATGTGGATTTATCACTGGGCAACAAGGCAGTAACACAACTGTACTCTAGCTGTTTTGTTTTGCAGTGACCAGTTGCTAATAAACTTTGAAAGAAGGGACATATCGGTAACTCATCATAATGTTTGTTCTTTATGTGATAACTTGTGGATTGAAGAGCTGGCAATGAAGTTTGTGCTTTGTGTAATTACTCACAGTTAATATATTGTAACTGAAATTTGAGCCATGTTGTTGCAAACTGGTGTTAATTAACTGAACTTTGATATAAACAATGGTGGATTCGTACATGTCTGAATCATGCAAAGGGAGAACTCTGCCTGCAATGTAAAAAAACAGGTTAGTACTTGGATTTGATAAAAATTATGACTGTGATAAGGGGACTGAAATCTGAGAAATTTACACAGTAACAAAGTGGTCATTCAAAAACACTTTCTGTTCTTTATAAAAATTAGGTTGGGGCACCTGGGTGGCTCAGTCGGTTAAGTGTTCAACTTCGGCTCAGGTCATGATCACATGGTTTGTGGGTTCCAACGTGGTGTCGGGCTCTGTGCTGACGGCTAGCTCGGAGCCTGGAGCCTGCTTCGGATTCTGTCGCCCTCTCTGACCATCCCTGCTCATGCAGTTTCTATTAGAAATAAATAAAACATTTTAAAAAATTAGGTTAAGAGGGGAACAGAGGATCTAAAGTGGACTCTGTGGTGACAGCAGATGTTCTACCATGGGGCTCGAACTCACGAACCGTGAGATCATTATCTTAGCCAAAGTTGGACGCTCAGCCAACCTAGCCACCCAGGCGCCCCAATTAAGATTAATGAATTTTAGACAAATTCTTAAAAAAATTTTTTTAAATGTTTATTTATATTTGAGACTGGGGGAGCGGGGGGACAGAGAGAGGGAGAGTCAGGACCTGAAGTCGGCTCTGTACTGACACAGTGATCCTGATGTGGGGCTTGAACTCACAAACCGAGAGATCATGACCTGAACCGAAGTCTGATGCTCAACTGACTGAGCCACCCAGGCACTTCATTTAGACAAATTCTTTAAGGGGTAGCGTGTATGCACCTGCATGTGTATAATCTGACTAAGGGCAAAAGTCTGGAAGGAAAAAGTTTTAGCATTTCTTTTATTCTAGTATAGTCTATAAACTTCTTTGTGTGATCTGATTTTTCTACGTTGTTAGTATTTGTATGATTAAAATATCCATTTTGTGATCTGAATAATCCTTTCTGGCCTCTGGTTTGGTCCTTCTCAAGTCTTTTGTAGATGGCTGCGATTGTTGCTTTTTTCATTACTGCAGTGGAAGTGTTGGTGAAGTTGTGAGGTCTGCATTTATTTTTTCACATAAATGGAAAAGGAAGAGAGATGGAAAGGATTACAGAAGTGTGTGAAGGACTGGCTTACGCTTTTTTATGTGAAAATTTTACAACTGGAGGTGGGAAAACTCCAAAAATGTTTATTATAAACCTTTAAAATGTACTGAAGAGTTATAAGAAAAATTTTAATATTTTTAAAGTTTAAGAGAGCACGCATGCAAGCAGGGGAGGGGCAGAGAGAGAGGAAGAGAGAGAGAACCCCAAGCAGGCTCTTCACTGAGCAGAATGTGTTGTGGGGCTCGATCTTTGGAATCTTGAGATCATGACCTGAGCTGAAATCAGGATTTCACTTAACTGACTGAGCCACTGAGGCACCCCAGGAAATAAAATTTTAAGTCACTATTGCTCATTACTCAGATATAACCTCTGTTAATATTTTTGTGTAAAGCTGTCCCTATTATGTTCATATGTTCTTTTTCATACATGCACATAACATTCTTTTACTTGATAAAGTATTTTAAAATGGGATAAAAAAACATTTTAATATGCTTCCTACAAGTGGATTTCCAGAGTAAAAACACAGCTTTTAGTTTTTTCTTATGTGAAATGTACAAAAACAGAATAGAGACTGGACTAAAATGAACACTGTGTACTTATCATCTAACTTCAATGATTTCAGTGCATAGGCAGTCTTGTTTCGTGCATACCCACCTACTCCTGCATTATTTGAAGCCAGTTCCACGTAACTATTTCAGCAGATATAGTTAAAAATTTTACATTTTGCCAAGTTGCTTTCTAGAAAAGTGTAATCAATGTATACTTGATAGACATAAGGTTAAAAAACTTAACACAGTTTTATTGTTAAGGGCTAGATGCACACATATAGCATTTCCTCAGGTAATACAAAAAAAGTCCTGATGAAGTGAGTTTGAGCATGTTGTACTCTGGCAGCAAACTTTCAGTTCCTCATCAGAAAATCCCTCATAGGACTGCTGTGACTGTTAGATAGGGTGACCATATAATTATTTATTGTTCAAGCTAGGATGCTTTTGAGATTCAAAGAAGGCACTCCTAATAATACCAGTGTAACAGGCATAAACCAGGACTGTATTTTGGCACAGCTGAGTTGTATGCCCACCCTATTAGATAACAACACACTTAATACATTTATATGTAAAGTGGTTATATCAGGTAGCCAATAAATGGTAGCCTCTATTAAAGTGTTTATGTGTGCCCATGTATGGATATGTATAAAAATCTTCCCCTTAAATTTTTTTTTCTGTTTTATTTGAGAGAGAGAAAGGGGGCGGGGCAGAAAGAGCAGGAGACAGAATCTGAAGCAGGCTCTAGGCTCTGGGCTGTCTGTGCAGAGCCCGATGTGGAGCTTGAACTCAAGAACTGTGAGATGACCTGAGCCAAAGTCGGACGTTTAACCTACTGAGCCACCTAGGTGACCTTAAAAATCTTCCCTTTAAAAAAAGTGCTTTGAGGGCCACCTGAGTGGCTCAGTCAGTTAAGCTCAGGTCATGATTTCACGGTTCGGTTCGTGGGTTTGAGCCCCACGTCGGGCTCTGTGCTGACAGCTAGCTTAGAGCCTGGAGCCTGCTTCAGATTCTGTATCTCCCTCTCTCTCTGCCCCTCCCCTGCTCACACTCGCGCTCTCTCTCGCTCTCTCTCTCAGAAATAAATAAAACATTAAAAAAATTTTTTAAAAAAAGTGCTTTGAATTGGCAAAGCCCTAAATTTTTTGTTTCTGTTTTTGGAGCTGACAGTGACCCTTGGTTTTAAAGGTAGCTCTACTTTTCATAATTAAGCAGACCTTTGTCTTAATAATTGCAGCTGGAGAATGCTGGAGGAGACCTTAAGGACGGCCGCCACCACTATGAAGGAGCTGTTGTCATTCTGGATGCTGGTGCCCAGTACGGGAAAGTCATAGACCGAAGAGTGCGAGAACTGTTCGTGCAGTCGGAAATCTTCCCCTTGGAAACACCAGCATTTGCTATAAAAGAGCAAGGATTCCGGTAGACTTTTCACTTATGTTTTCTTAGGAGATTGAGCTTAGATTGTAGGAGGTTTTTATTAATTTGCTTAGGCAGTGAATTTTTTGAATGAATATAAGACATGCAGTGGTTTTACAAGAAATTTTCCATGGTTCTGATTTTAAAAAAATTAAAGGAAATTTTTCTTTGAAAAACCATATTTGTATTTTATTTTTATTTATTTTTAATGTTTATTTTTGAGAGAGAACGTGCAGAGGTAGGGGAGGGACGGAGAGAAGGGGACAGAGGATTCAAAGCTGGCTCTGTGTTGGGGCGCCTGGGTGGCTTAGTCGGTTAAGCGTCCTACTTTCGCTTAGGTCATGATCTCGCGGTTCGTGGGTTCGAGCCCCGCGTCGGGCCCTGTGCTGACTGCCAGCTCGGAGCCTGGAGCCTGTTTCAGTCTGTGACTCCCTCTCTCTCTGACCCTCCCTTGCTCACGCTGTCTCTCTCTCTCTCCTAGAAATAAATAAAAACATTAAAAAAAAAAATTAAAACAAAACAAAACAAAACAAATGGGGCTCTGTGTTGACAGCAGAGAGCCCAGTGTGGGGCTCAAACTCACAATCCATGAAATCATGACCAGATGCAAAGTTGGATGCTTTACTGACTAAGTCACCCTAATTTTCTTTTTTAGTTAAAAAGATTGCCTTAATTTATTTTTTTTATTATTATTCTTTAATGTTTATTTACCATCGAGAGACAGAGACAGAGCATGATCATGGGAAGACAGAGTGAGAGGGAGACACAATCTGAAGCAGGCTCCAGACTCTGAGCTGTCCGCACAGAGCCCGATTCGGGCCTCGAACTCACAAACCGTGAGATCATGACCTGAGCCAAAGTCAGATGCTCAACTGACTGAGCNTTTTATATTTTATAGGATTTTGGGGTCATACTTGTATTTGGCTATTATGGTCATTCTTTCATTCATCCCAGAGCATTTGATCAAAGGAATGTATACTGTGGCTAGAATACCTAAATGAGAAGAATTCTGTGTCCAATGAGTCTCTCTTGCTTCCTATCCCAAAAGACTTAAATTTCTAAAATATGAAGATTTCTCAAGTCTAATATAAGGTCTGGCTCAACAGCTTATATGCTCAGAACTAGTCAAAATGACAGCCAGCTTCTCTATAGTCTCTTCCTTTTAACAATTTCTGGTTAATGCTATGCCTTTTCTCAAGTAATTAATGTTTTTTTCCCTTATTAAAAGTGTTGCCAGAAGCAAGGAGCTGCAATTTGTAACCTTAATCGGCTCTAAAACATGATTGCTATGTTTCCTCCAAAATAGAAGATGTTTAATTTATCTTAAAAACATTTTTTCCATGAGAGAAATGTTTAACTTTTAAAGACTTCACAGATATGTTATTCCTGTGATTTTTATTTCTGAAATAGAATGAATTGGACATCAGAATAGACAGGTTTAAATTTAACTCTGTACTAGTCTTAGAATATAGATAAAACTATATTTTAAACTGTAGAATTTTTAGATTAAGAAGGGACCCTTGAGTTTATCTAATGGAACAGTCTCTGTATGCCAGTGAGAACCAGTTTTAGGGAATCAAAAAAAATGGTGCAAGAATTCTGAATTCTCTGTCATATCTAACTAGGCTCCTTCATTCCCTTCACCCAAAACAAACAAAAAAATCTCCAACAAGCTAACCTAGTCTTAGTTTAAAAATATGATAGCCAAATCCTTGGCAATAGAATGTTAATTGTTTTTCCTGCCCCCTGATCACAAGCGATTCCTAAGTCTTGCTTATGTCCAGAGGTTCTTTCTTTGTAGGAGTATAGGAACTATAGCACTGTGGCTTTGATTACTGTAATCCTGTCTGCTGAGAGATCTATTTGATCACCCTTTTCCTAGAATGTTAGTACTGTGACAGAGGAGACCTCTTAACCTTCTTGTTTTTGTAAGCTAGACCTGCTTGATACATAAAATTGGTATCTGGAATGCCTTATGGTTTATTGGGCTTTGTAATTGCAAGTTAGTTTCAAAATAATTGCAGGTAGAAATTTAAGACCCAGAATGACTGATTAGCTCTTCTTGAGAGTTATTGAGATAAGAATTTTCATAATTGGCTTAAATACTCCTTGTGTTTCATCTTTGACTAAGTCCTTTGTCTATTCTTGTTAATAGTATTAAGAATCTTACAGTCCTGGAGCACCTGGGTGGCTCAGTCCATTAAGTGGCCAACTTTACTCAGGCCATGATCTCACAGCTTATGAGTTTGAGCCCCGTGTTGGGGTCTGTGCTGACAGCTCAGAGCCTGGAGCCTGCTTTGGATTCTGTGTCTCCCTCTCTCTCTGCTGCCCCTGCCCTTGCTAACACTGTCTCTCTTTTTCTCAAAAATAAACAAACATGAGGAAAAAAAATCTTACAGTCCTGAGTTGTTTAGCAGATTATTGAAGGATGCTGAGCAGTCCGCAGTGGTTATATTTTATAAAACTAAGTATACTGCAATTTTAGGGTCTTGATTATTGAGTATATTTTATAGAGTTTTAGCTTAGGAATTAAAATAAATTTTTTAATGTTTATTCTTGAGAGAGACAGAATATGAAGCAGGGGAGAGACAAGGGAGGGGCAGAGAGCAAGGGAGACACAGAATCTGAATCAGGCTCCAGGCCCTTAGCTGTCAGCACAGAGCCCAATGTGGGGCTTGAACGCAGCGTACCATGAGTTCATGACCAGAGCAGAAGTCGGACATTTAACCGACTGAGCCACCCAGTCACCCCTTTAGCAGCTTCTTATACAATTAAATCTTTACTGGAGGTGCAGGTCTCTGTGATTCTGGTATTTGTAGCCGTGTGAGAGTGAAGTTCAGGTGATGCCAGATTCCCCCGCCCCCTTCCTAAAGAAAACCCAGAAATGTAGATTTTTATGT
This sequence comes from Crocuta crocuta, assembly GCF_008692635.1. NCBI lineage: Eukaryota > Metazoa > Chordata > Mammalia > Carnivora > Hyaenidae > Crocuta > Crocuta crocuta. The sequence goes on from NW_027551565.1 coordinate 3,460,731, forward strand.
AAAACTTTCAATATTAAAATGTTCTAAATTTTTTGAATGAATGCTGAAGGCCAAATTGGATTTATCAGTGGCCATGTGAGGAGCATAGGCCTCAGTTTGCAGCCTTTTTCATAATAACAGTTGGGACTCCCAAGTTAACCCATAGAATGCTCTGTAAATTGTGATATAGCGAAGATGTAATATTGACTGGGTTCTGAGAGAATGCCATATGGGCAAAAGTCATATGTTAGTTCCCTATCTTAGGTAAAACAGTTGGGAATGTTGGACAGGTCTTCAGCCAAAAGTTAGGTTATTATTCATATTCTGTCATCCTTTGATGTATCTTGCTTTGAGTCATCCAGGGTCTTTCTGTGACGTGCTTTACTCCTTTGTGTCCCAGAAGGTCTGTATTTTTCCTCCTCCCTTTAGCATTCTCATTTACTTTGTGAATGAAGAAGACAAAACAAATTCACCCTAAATCTTCACAGATAGAAACATTAGCGTTTTTGTATTAGAAGTTTGTACTTATTAATAACTGAATATTGAATCAATAGACTTTCACACATTGCAGTAGAGTAAAAATGATTAAGCTGTGTAGGAGGTTGGATTTGCTATAATATACTGGAAACAGCAGAATCCCTGAATCTGTATTGGGTCTCCCTCAGTGCTTCAAAGGAGAGAGACTATAGACTTTGCATAAAAATTAGTGGTTAGAGGGTGCCTGGGTGGCTTAGTTGGCTGACCATCTGATTTGACACCTGGGATCATGACCCGTGGCTCAGGTCATGATCCCAGGGTTGTGGGATGGAGCCCATCATCAGGCTCTGTACTGAGTGTGGAGCCTGCTTGAGATTCTCTTTCTCCCTCTGCCTCTTTCCTCCGCTCATGCACTTTCTCTCTCTCTCTCTCTCTCTCAATAAAATAAAATAAAATAAAAATAATCAGCTGTTAGAGATTCTTCACTGACTCTCTGCCTTAAATCCACAGTGCGATTATCATCTCTGGAGGCCCTAATTCTGTGTATGCAGAAGATGCTCCCTGGTTTGATCCAGCAATATTCACTATTGGCAAGCCTGTTCTTGGAATTTGCTATGGCATGCAGGTACATCTGTGAATTTGCCTTAAGAGTTGATTTAATTTTATCCTGTTTGTGACTCGTACTATATTAGTATTTTCTGTCTTTAGAGTGTGTAGGATATTTAGTTGTATGAGTTAATTTGTGCATATTACAACTGTTAACAAATTGCTACAATAGCATGGCAGAACTGACCTGAGTGGAAATCACTTTGTAGAAAAAATAACTGTATTACTGCATACATTAACACCACCCATTTTAAAAAAACAAAAAGAAAAAACTTAGACATTCAGATTTACATGTTATAGAAATAGTACACAGAGTTTCTGTATATTTTCATTCAGTTCCCTTATTGACACTTTTAACCTTTGAGAGTAAGTTGCACACATGATGTCCTGTTACTTGTTGTATTTCTTAAGGGCTAGGGCTCTCTCCTGTGTAACCACAGTACAAATAACAAAATCAGGAAGTTAACACTGATTCACTTTTGCATCTAATCTACAGAGTGACTTTACATTGTACTGTTTTTCTCATTAATAATGCCCCTTATAAGTCCTGGATCCAGTCCAGGACCATGTGTATTTAGTTGTCATGTCTCTTTATTATCAGACCTTTACTTTGGAACCATTCCTCAGTCTTTTCCTTCTTTCATGACCTTGACAGTTTGGAAAAAAAAAAAAAAAAAAAAAAGGATATTCTAGCTCTGTAGATTATCCTACAATTTTGGTTTGTTTGCTATTTCCTCATTGTTAGATTTAGTTTTTTGTTTGTTGTTGTTGTTTTTTTTGGCAGGAGTACCACAGAAGTGATGCTGTGTTCTCCTCAGAGCATCTAGTTAGGAGGCACGCGATGTCTGTGTGTACCATTACAGACAGTGTTAATTTTGATTATTTTGTTAAGTTGGTGTCTGCCGAGTGTCTCTACTGTATTGTTAATAAGTATATACATCTTGGAATTATATCAAAAACAAGAATAAATAGGGACTGAGGTCTAGATATTAGCTATTCTTATATAAGTTAGGTGTTTAGAAATCTATTTTGGCTGTTTTGATACTTTCTTGGTTACTTTATTTTTAAGTAGTATAAGTTTATTAGACTAGTAGAATGTGATTACTGAATACGATAATGGGGAAGATAATACTGAACCAGTAACCTGCTGTTAACTTAGAATGATTTGTTTAGTAAGATCTATTTACTAAGGAGGTGGAAATAGAAATAAATACATTTAGGAAAAGTTACCCCTAGTGGTTGTAAGCGAAATGATTTTCTAATTGAGATAATTTTTAACAATGTGTCTTATATAACCATGTCATCTGAAAATTAGCTAGGAAGATATTCCCTGAGTAATAGTAATTACTAAGGAACATGTTACAGTATTTTGACTTTTGTAGTGTCAGAAGCAAGATACTTTTTGTTATACTTAGAATTCTCTGCTATGATGAGAATAGCCAAATAAATACGGTGACTAGCTTCACTTGCTTGTGGATTGTCTTGATCTCTTTTTCCATTTGCCCACCTTTTGGCTTTAGCATGTACTAAAGTGGAAGGGAGGAGAGGGTCAGGATCAAGGGGAATTAATCTAATTGCAAGATCTTGATTAACTAGACGGAATTGGTGTTAATTCAGATACTTTTTACTTACCCATGATACTCTGTTCCTCCCTAATTGATTATTGAGAATGCCTATTAATTTTTGATTACTTGCCTGTGTAGCTTAATAATTAAGATGATGTGTTCTTTCTTCCAATGACTGAGTTGTTTTAAGTTTTTGGATTGAAGATAATTTGAAATTTTAGTAAGTGGGCAAAACAGAGGGAGTCTTTTTTTTTTTTTAAACAATCTGGATAAATCCTTTGTACTTTAATATGAATTTTATACAGAAGGAGGCTAATGTGTAAAAGGTAGAAGGTGAGCAGACCAGTATATTTTCTTTTAGCTACCTCTGGAGCATTTAGCAAAGTAAAAAAATATGAATCAACACATAAGAATGTGAATATATTCTAACTAACTTGGATATAAGTTAAAAACTAAATTATTCAAGCAAAGAATGTGAATATATTTTATTCCAGTGCTTGATTACAAGAGCAGAATATTAGGAATCATTGGTCTATAAAACAGCTTTACCAGATTTCATTTCTTGCTAATTGTTTGTTATAGTTTTCCACTTTGATTTAGAGGAAACACTGATCACTAAAAATATGTGACGTACAAGGTACAGAAGCTACAACAATAGTTACTTTCTTCTCTAGGCAACAAGCATTTTTCAGCAAAAGGCTCTTTTTCCCCTGTTAATGTTCTCTGAAATGCCAACTGGTGATTATGAATTTGACTTGGATAATAACTTATTTTTAGATTTTCTTATATAGTATTCTAATGAATGCATTTTCTTAGAAGAGCCTGCATCTTGATTTAGTTGATATTTGGATGACTCTTTTTTTTTTTAATATAATCTTCACACTAGGATGTAATGTATTTACATGATTGATTTCCCATGCTAGTGTAGTCAATATTAATCATATAGCACAACTTAAGTTAAATGGTTTTTAGTAGATTGAGAGGCATTATAACATTCTGTAAGGAAGACTCTCACAGATACCTTTTTTCAGGACCCACTTACAGTGAAATACATGTGGAAAGTGTTGCCTTAATTTAAGTGCTAGTGGTTGTTTCTCCCTTATGCCAGTCCTCCATATAACTGTAAGGCCTAATTTTTCTGTTATTTAGTAGGGATCTTATTGTAGCCAGAGCCAGGCCTGCTCAGGTTAAATGTGTACAGCAGATTGCCTTTTTGTCCTCTAAACTTACATAGTAGGACAATGGAATAGGCTGATCGTGGTCCTTTAGACAAAAATTGTCTTTCCATAAAATGTTGGTGTAGGTGACACATCTAGCTAATAATGTTGTCTATAAAGGACTGACTTCTATTTCTTAGTGGCTGTTAGTTGGGTAAGATTAGCACTAAAAGTCTTACTGTGGGGTGTACTTTTGCCCCCAATAGCATTCTGAAATTTTACTAATTTCAGTGTCTTATGTCCCATCTTTTCCCATTCATGGGATTCTCTTGTCAGAGCCTTTCTAATTGCTTTCTGGTAATTCTTTTCTTTAGAAGAAAAAAGTTTGTCCTGCTCATTGCTCCATTTATCTCTATTACCCTCTGCTCAGCATAAGAAATATTAGTACAACTTTTGAAACTCTCTTTATACTTTTCTCCATGCATACTTTTCTCTTTTCCTACCAGAGGCAGCACTTTTCCTGAATTTTATTATTCATTCTCTTTTCCTTACAGCTTTATACATAAGCTTATATCCTTAAATAATGTTATTTAGTTTGCCTCTTGATCTTTATATAAGTGAAATTCTGCATGTTAATACATTTAATTGTAAGTTACTCATTTTCACTACTGAATTTTTTGTTTGAATAGTACAGATTAATTATACATTTCACTATTAGTATTGCTGATCTTTTTCCAGTTTTTTGCTCTTACAGATTATACTGCCATGAATATTTTTGTACTTGTCTTCTGGCATTCTACATACTCTAACTTTTCTCTAGGGTAACTGAATTGAAATGCTGAATCTCAGCTTTACTAGTAATATTTCCCTCCAGTTTTCATTCCTGTAGCAGTATATGAAAATTCTTTGTGCTCTATATTCCTGCCAGGCCTTTAACATTGTCACATTTCTTTTTTGATTTGCCTATCTGAAGAGGCATTAAATGGGATCACATTGTAGCCTTAGCATTCATTGTCTTTATTATTGTAAGATTTGTATGTTTACTTGCCAGTAGTATCTGCTTTAGTATAGAAGCATGTTAATGATTTTTGCCCATATTTCTATTACATTGTTTTATTTTACTGTGTTTGTATATGTTGGATACTAAACATTAGCCAATTATATATAGCAGATACCTTCTAGATTATAACTTGGCTCTTCACTGTTGTAATTTCACTTGGTTTCCGTTTTTTTTTTTTCCCTTTTCTTTTTTAATCCCAAGAAATATCTTTATTATAAGTGTTTGGTTTCTTTACACACGTCGATGAGGTGTTGTCAAATTACTTTTATTAAAAGGGAATTTCCTTCCCTTTCTTCCTCCCAAATCTAAACCTTGTTGTAAAACTGGTAAATAAGACAGATGCTGATCTGATTGGGTGGTAGATCTGGAGTACTGCCTGAGTTTCTTTTGAAGTATTTGGGACATTGGGGTTATGAGGAATCCATACTGAAAATCCTTTCCTTAAGTCAAAATAGAATATTAAAACAAGAATTTAACAAGAAAGCCAATTGTTTTACGATAGGTAAAGTTATCTCTTCTTCTCACAAACACAAGCTTAACTGGTTGTCAACTCTTTGCATTTCAACCTTAAGTAGCATAATCAAGAACACCCTGCCCCCTCGCCCCCCCAACCCCGTGCCAAAAAACCCCCAAAAAAACAAACCACATGAAAGCTGCCTCAACAGGTAAGATAACTTCAAATTTTAGGGCATGCCTTTGGCTATGTTAAAGCATTTAATTTAGATTTTGTGGACTTTTAAGTTGTGTTAAGTTTCAACAACTTTAGTTTTCTTGATCATTCAGCTGTCTTTTAATTAAGAATAGCAAATTAAAGGAGGTAGAGGAGCACAAGTTTCACTGAGTATATAAAAGAAAGCATTTATTTTTCATTCAGCAAATTTTAATGACTACTTTGGGCCACATGATTTATTAGGCCTCTGGGACTGTGAGGAAATCTGAAGATATGAGGGAGAGAACATGGTCTCTTTTGGCAGTTACACTTGTTTGAATGACTGGAGTAGAGAATTGGGGGTGGGAGGTGGGGAAAAGAGGTGATATTAGATAGGGACCATGTAATGAAAGCTTTTATTAATATAAGTGACTTGGCCTTTATCCTGTAGACAGAGGGTCAGCAAACTATAGCCTGCCTCCAAATCTGGCCCATTGACTCTTTTTGTATGACCTGCAACCTAAGAATAGTTGTGTTTATTTTTTATTTTTCATTTTTATTTATTTTAGTGTAAGGCAGGGAGAGGGACAGAGATAGAGCCTCAAGAAGACTCCATGCTCAGCACAGAGCCCCAATGCCAAGGCTGATCTCATGATCCTGGGATCATGACCTGAGCTGAAATCAGGAGTCAGTTGTTCAATCAACTGAGTCACCCTAGCACTCCAGTTTTTACTGTTTTAAAGACTTGAAATAAATTTTCTAAACTGTGTTTATTTTAATGTTTATTTATTTGGGGAGGGGACAGGGAGAGAGGGGGAGAGAGAATTCCAAGCAGGCTCTGTACTTTCGGCACAGAGCCCTACTTGGGGCTCTGTCTCATGAACTGTGAAGTCATGACCTGAGCCGAAACCAAGAGTTGGATGCTTAACTGACTGAGCCACCCAGGTGCCCTGGCATAATTTTTTTTTTTTTAAAGAGAATTACACTTTGTGATGTGAAAATTAAATGAAATCAGATTTCAGTGTCTGTGAAGAAAGTTTTATTGGAACATAGCCGTATCCATTTCTTTAAATGTTGTCTGTGGATCTATAGCTTTTGTGCTACAATAATGGCAAGAATTGCCTAGTTGCTTCTGAGGCAGTAGGACCTGCAAAGACTAAAATACCTACTCTTTACAGGAAAAGTTTACCAACTCTGCTGTAGATGGTAGAGAGCCATTGAAGAAATTAATCATGGACAAACACAATCATAGCTGACAATGGTAGATCTCTAGAATATAGGCTGAAAGGTGGGCAAGACTAGAGGCAAGGAGACTGGTTAGACTGTAGCAGTGTTTCCTAAACTATATGGTAGTTAATGCGCTCCAGAAAGTGTTTAATATGTGGGTTTTTAGTTTGGGAAATACTGGACTAAATGGGTTAACAAATTTTTCCTTCTGGGCTTAACCCAAACCTTTATTTTAGGAAGTTTTATTTTAAATGTCTTCAGAGGAGAATGAAGAGGGCAGCATTTGTTGATGATTTTGAGGAATATTCCACTGTGCACTATAAGAACGAACATTTATTTAGCCCTCTGCCTGCTTTTGTGTTGGGAGCTGGGTCACCCTGTAACCTGCTTGGTTACATATATCTTATGACACCTGTTCTGGAACAGACAAACCCAGATGAGTTGTAGTGGTTACATCAGTCAGAAATAGTGCTTGTAAGAATCTGTGTGTTTATTTGATGTTGGGGAGGAGGTTGGGCAAACGTGAATGACAAATTAGAAGACTGACACAAGGAGGGGCAGAATGAAGAGACCATTTGAAATAAGAGTCTGTAGGTGTATGGGATTTGTACAAATGGATTTAATTGAAAGACCAGATATTCTTGCTTATGCTGTCTCCACACCATAGCCTTCTGCAGGCTTTCAGACTATTCCTTTGGGGCCAAAGATTCAACCACTTGGCGAAATTTATACCTGTCTAGTTTTAATACCACAGCTCTCCTATTGTCTGCTCTTTTTCTAAGCTCAGAGTACCTTATGAAATGCTTTTAAATTAAACTCAGATGTAAGTATTAAATCTCCATTTTTAACAGATGAATTAAAGTACAGTAAATGGAAAATCTGCATTTAATAGAAATTAACCTCAGATCAGATTTTTAATCTAGTTTTGTTTTATAACTATTCTTCTTAATAACTGTATAATTTCATATGATAATACCAAGTTATCTATATTTATCTAACTCTTTGATTTTTGGGGGCACAAACAAAGCAGATATCCTGAAAATAAATAAAAATTACTAAATTAGCATAAGAAAATGACTGGGTAATTTTCTTTTGATTTACATTAATGTCAATTTATTCTTTTTTGAACAGATGATGAATAAGGTATTTGGAGGTACTGTGCACAAAAAAAGTGTTAGAGAAGATGGAGTCTTCAGTATTAGTGTGGACAACACATGCTCGTTGTTCAGGTATTATAGCTATTTTTAGATGAATAAGAACGGTTAGTAGAGCACCTAATTTAAAGTTGGGATTGTTATTCTTCAGAATTAGAAAATCTGTAATTCTTGATCATAATGAGGCCATACTAGTGGCCATCAGTGTAATTGTCATATTGGTTTTCCATTTGAGTGTCAGGACAGCAGACGGTGGTGGTGAGGCTAATTAGGAACAAGGCAGGCACTTACGACCTAATTTAGAGACACCTGTGCATTTCTGGGTTTTCTTTTTTTACTTTTTGCAGTTTGATTTTAAACACTGGTGCCAAGTGTGGCAAATCGATGATGTTTTAAACTATCTTGTATCTACCAAATGTGTTTGTATAGCTCTTCCCTCATGTTTTTTGCTGGGTACTTAACAAACAGCCAAATTGTTGGACTCATTACTAACTATGTGTTATGTTTTCCTCCTCTCTTTCTCTGTGTTGAGCGTAACTGTACCTAGTGTACTATCTTTTAATATAGTGAATGTATTAACTGATTTTGTTGCTAGGTGATAATAGATAAGGTGCTAAAGCTCTAATCTATTATAAGATAGGTGAATGAGCTATTCATAACTTCCTATAATCCTTTATCTTCTGCTTGTGTTAAAAAAAATTATTGAGTTTTCATTCAGTTTTCTAAAAGACTAGAAACTTTCCTTTTTTGGGTTTTTTTTCATGTTTTGGGTAAAGCTCACTTTGGTAGACTATTAATAGTGTTACTTACTTGCTTCATTTTTTTAAAGTCATCTCTATACCCAATGTGGGTCTCAAACTCATGACTCCAAAATCAAGAGTTGCATGCTCCACAGACTGAGCCAGCCAGGGGCCCCTCTCACTTAACTTCATTTTGACTTAAATTTCATTTTTATTCTTATTTATCTATTTTCTTAAAGATTTTAGGTAATCTCTACACCCATCATGAGGCTCAAACTTAACAACCCTGAGATCCAGAGTTACATGCATGCTCTACTGACTGAGCCAGTCAGGCGCCCCTTAAATTTCATTTTTACTTTAAAATGCCATTTCCCCCTTACTGCATTAAATCTGTAAAGTGCAGGCTGATGTCAATTAACAGAGTTACCTTTTAAAAGATTTTTTTTTAATGCTTGTTTATTTTTGAGAGAGACTTTACTTATATCTTTACTATATCTTTACTGAGATATAATCTTTTTTTAAAATGTTTTATTTATTTTTGAGACAGAGACAGCAGGAGAGGGGGTGGGGCAGAGAGCGATGGAGACAGAATTGGAAGCAGGTTCCAGACTCAGAGCTGTCAGCGCAGAGCCAGATGTGGGGTTCAAACTTATGAACCTTGAGATCATGACCTGGGCTGGAGTCAGACCCAGGTGTCCCCCCTTTTTTTCTGGCATATCCATTAAGTCTATTTTTATTTATAATTGAGGTATAGTTGACACAATGTTACATTAGTTCCAAGTGTACAACATATATTTGTGTACAAGTCTATCCATGATGCAGTTACTTAATTACATTTCCGTCCGTCCTTCCTTCCTTCCTTCCTTCCTTCCTTCCTTTGTTCTTTCTTTTTTAATTTATTTTTGAGAGAGCATGAATGAGGGAGGGCAGAGAGGGAGGGAGACCCAGAATCCTAAGCAGGCTCCAGGCTCTGAGCTATGAACAGAGCCCCACTAGGGGCTCCAATTCAGGAGCCAGAAGATCATGACCTGAGCGGAAGTCAGTTGCTCAGGTACTGACTGAGCCACCCAGGTGCTCCTTATTATCATTTCTTTTATCTGCTAATTATTTTTAGTTATGGGTTTGTTTTGTTTATTAACATATAAGGTTCTTTTTTTTTTTTTTTTAATTTGAATTTGAGTTAGTTAACATATAGTGTAGTATTGATTTCAGGAGTAGAATCCAGTGATTCATCACTTACAGGTAACACCCAGTGCTTGTCACAAGTACTCTCCTTAATTCCCATCACCCATTTAGCCCTCCCCTCCAGTAACCCTCAGTTTGTTCTCTGTATTTAAGAGTCTCTTAGGGTTTGCTTCCCTCTATTTTTATCTTACTTTATTCTTACTTCCCCTATGTTCATCTGATTTGTTTTTTAAATTCCACATATGAGTGAAATCATACAGTATTTATTTTTCTCTGACTTATTTCGCTTAGCATAATACACTGTAGTTCCATCCATGTTGTTGCAAATGATAAGATTTCATTCTTTTTGATCATAATGTGTATAATGTTTTTAAAGGCTCCATTGATTTGTGCCTCAATTAATTCTTAATAGTGTTCTCCAAATTGGACAGATCAGAAACTTTAAAATCCAAGTTACGAACTTATTTTTATCTAAAATAGAGACATAATCCCAATTTATACATGAAACTGGCTGTGGCTGGCTCCTCTTTAATTTTGAGGAAGAGCAAAAATAAGTGTATCTGTTCAAAGATCCTCATTTTTCAAAATAAGATTAATAAAACAGTGAAGGTGGCTCAAAATAATTTTACGAACTGAAGCTATTCAATACCAAAATACATTTTAAATCCATTGCTTATCTACTTCATAATGGAGAGGTTGCTTACATTCATCTGTATCTCAAGTGACTAGTCTTGAGAACCATTTTAGGAATCATGATGCTGTATGATTCTGCAAGAAGTTTTAAATCTAAAGATCTGTTTAGTTTTTCTGTCTGCCTTCCTAGTTCTAAAATTCTGGAACTCACCTCCGTTAATAGTAAACAACAATGATGACAGCAGTTAGTAAACTCAAAACATTGTTTTGGCTTTAATATAGTTTATCTTTTTGCTTTATTTTTAATTTATTTTTTTTTTTACTTCTTAATATTCAATCCTCTTTCAGGTTTTCTCATAATATAAAAAAAAATGTCTTTTTATAGTTGTCTGAATCAGGGTCAGAGAAAGTGTACGTGTTGTGTTTGATAAATGTGACATCTTCATTAATCCGTGCCTTTAATTTGTTTGGCATGAGAAGTAGAGATCCACATTGCTACTGGATTGTCTTTGTTTCTAGGCCTTTTCAATGAATGAAGTTAGTCAAATGTATTCTTTTAGAAAAAGCAAAATCAGTGTACACTTTCATTTCCAATTAAAATGAAAGTTTATAGGGTTTTTATCTAACTCCTTTAATTTTAGATCTCCTTACTCTGAGGCTGAAAATCTCAATTACTAATTATATTAATTATTTAATATTTGTTTTAACCTATGATATGTATGTATACTCTGTATAGCTGATAACACTATCAGTATTAGTACTATTACTTTTTGATATAAAACTACTGAATATTTAGTGCTCTGAAATGCCTATTGTTCTTAAGATAAATCCTAATAGGTTAAATTTTGAAATTCCTAATTTGTAGCTTCTTGAAATTTATATCAAGTTATATTGATTATATCAATATCACCAAGTTTTCTCTTTATTCTTTTCAGTTTTTGAATTTTACAGATTGATGTGGTGCCTGGGTGGCTCAGTCGGTTGGCCGTCTGACTTCAGCTCAGGTCATGATCTCATGGTCTGTGGGTTCGAGCCCCGCATCGGGCTCTGTGCTGATAGCTCAGAGCCTGAGGCCTGCTTCAGATTCTGCTTCTCCCCCTCTGTCTTCTCTCCTGCTTGTGTTCTCTCTGTCTACCAAGAATAAATTAATATTAAAAAATTTTTAAAAAATTAATTTTACAAATTGATGGTTTTTTACATTTATTTTTTTGAGAGACAGGATGAGCAGGTGAGGGGCAGAGAGGGGGGGGACACAGAATCCAAAGCAGGTTCCAGGCTCTGAGCTGTCAGCATGGAGCCAAATGCGGGGCTCAAATCCATGAACCGTGATACTATGACCTGAGCTGAAGTCAGACACTTAACCGACTGTACCACCTCAGCGCCCCAAGAGAGTACCTTTTATGAGATTTAATGCTTTTGGCTTTTTTTTTTATAATGCATAGAATAAACTTAAATTCAGCACTGTTGCACAGTTACATACTTGTTTCTGAATTTTTTGATTTAAATGTATGGTGAGCTAGTATTTCTAAAAGAAAAAAAACAAACTTTAGTGATAAGATGAGTAAGTTCTGGGGATCTAATGTTCAGAGATGGTGACTACACTTAACACTGTATTGTATACTTGAAAGTTGCTAAGAGAGTAGATCTCAAATGTTTTCACCATAGATAAAAAAGAATGGTAACTATGTGAAGTGATATGTGTTAACTAACTTTATTATGGTAATTATGTCATAATACATGTATATATATATCAGATCATCAGGTTGTACATCTTTAACTTACACAATGTTATATGTCAATTACATTTCAATAAAGCTGGAAAATAAAGCATAAAATCCCATTGATCATAGCTTTAATTAAGATATCTGTGTGTTGTGTTTTATTTTTTGTATGTTTAGGGGCCTTCAGAAGGAAGAAATTGTTTTGCTTACCCATGGAGATAGTGTAGACAAAGTAGCTGATGGATTCAAGGTTGTGGCACGTTCTGGAAACATTGTGGCAGGTGAAAATTTTAACCTTTGCAGATCTCATTTTAAAAAACTTTATCTGAAAAGTCTAAGAATATGTTTCTGTATAAGGCACTTAAAAATTTTTTTAAGAGTTATTGTAAATGTCGTAAGATTGAATATTAATTTATGAAGAATTCAGTATTAGATTATTTAGAAGTCACTGGTTTGCTCTGAAATACTTAAAAAATTTTCATTTTTTTCTCTTTTATTTATTTTAAAATTTTAAAATTTACTTACTGTTTAATTTACATCCAAGTTAGTTAGCATATAGTGCAACAGTTATTTCAGGAGTAGATTCCTTAATGCGCCTTACCCATTTAGCTCATCTCCTGTCCCACAACCCCTCCAGTAACCCTGTTTTCTGTATATAAGAGTCTCTTATATTTTGTCCCCCTCCATGTTTTTATATTCCTTTTGCTTCCCTTCCCTTATGTTCATCTGTTTAGTATTTTAATGCCCTCATATGAGTGAAGTCCTATGACATTTGTGTTTCTCTGACTAATTTCGCGTAACATAATACCCTCTAGTTCCATCCATGTAGTTGCAAATGGCAAGATTTCATTCTTTTTGATTGCCAAGTAATAACTCCATTGTATATATAGACCACATCTTCTTTATCCATTCATCCATCAATGGACATTTGGGCTCTTTCCATACTTTGGTTATTGTTGATAGTGCTGCTATAAACAGTGGGGTGCCTGTGTCCTTTGAAACAGCACACCTGTATCCCTTGGGTAAATACCTAATAGGGCAATTATTGGGTTGTAGGGTAGTTCTATTTTTAATTTTTTGAGGTACCTCCATGCTGTTTTCCAGAGTGGCTGCACCAGTTTGCATTTCCACCAGGAGTGCGAAGGAGATCCTTTTTCTCTACATTCTCTCCAATATCTGTTGCTTGAGTTGTTAATGGTAGCCATTCTGACAGGTGTGAGGTGGTATCTCATTGTGGTTTTGATTTGTATTTCTCTGATGATGAGTGATGTCAAGCATTAAAAGTTCTCCAGATGCAAGACACTGCTTTTAGAGCTCAGGAAAAATTTGAGAATGGTCTGTTTTGTTTATTGTGCTTTTTTCATAATTGGGTTTTTAAATGCCTTCCTTAGGTATATATGGGCATGTATCTTGGACATTTGCAAAATACCAGTCTAAGCACTTAGGATATTTCTCTGAGGCAGGATTGGCAGACTGTGTCCTATAGCCTGTTTCTGTGGGTGTTCAGGAACTAAATGAGGTTTATGTTATTAAGGAGTTATAATAAAAGACAGGTACTGTGTCCCATGTATGTATGTGTCCATCAGGGCCTAAAATTTTTACTGTTTAGCCCTTTGTAGAAATTTGCCAATCCTTGCTTTAAATCCATTTTTATTCTTGACTTTTTTGAGGAAGAGTAATTGATTTTCTGGAAGTTTGTGATTCTTGACATGCTTACTCTATTAGTTGAATTATCAATAATCCTGGAAGTCAGTAGAAGAAAGTAGATTTATCAATAAAGTTATTTTTGTTTGAAATGCCACACCTACACAATAAGTTGAAAAAAAGATTTGTCATGGATAAACTGAATGGAGTAATCTGCCTGCAATTACTTAATAGACTAGTACATTAACAAAGGAATGATTGAGAATGGTTTTCATCTTGGAATGTTTTTATTTAATCTGAAAGATCAACAGTGGTAGATGGCTTATGTATTTTTATTCTTTCAGCAAATATTCGTATACCTACTTTGTGACAGTCACAGATCTAGGTGCCAAAGATAGAGTGATGAACAAACTGGAGAAAAGTCTCTGTTTAACATCCTAGTTAGAAGGAGGAATGGGACAGACATACACAAATACAGACTATGTCAAGTGTTAGTGTTTGAGTGCATTGAAAAAAAATACAGGGAGAAGAGGAGTGTTGCAGATATGTGTGATTAAGGTGTTACTATTTATATATAGGATATTCAGGGAAGGCATTCCTATAAAATGATATGGGGCATGAAGAGGGAAGAGGAAATAGCAGTACAAAGCTCCTGGAATGGGACCATGTTTGAGGAACAGCAGGGAGACTATGTGGTTGCAGCAGAATAAGCCTGGGGGAGAGTGGTAGAAGATGAGGTTAGGGAGGTTTTGGGGGCCAGAACACAGGTCCTTTGAGGCCACTATGAAATTGTTGGCTTTACTCGTAGTGAGGTAGAGTTTTGAACAAAGGATAAATTTAATTTCAGGATTACCTTGGCAGCAATGAAGAGAAAAGAGGAAAGAGTCAAATGTAGAAGTATGGAGATCAGTTAGGAATCTATTGCAGCAAGAGGAGAGAACAGTGTAACGTATAGTGTGATAGAGGTACAAGTGGTCATAAGTTACTGGTTTCTCATATAGATTTTGTACATATTTTGTTAGATTTATACCGAAGTATTTCATTTATTTGGGTGCTAATTCTATTTTCAGTTTCAAATTCCACATGTTCATTGCTGGTATATAGGAAAGCAGTGAACTTTTGTGTATTACCCTTAGATTCTGCAACCCTGCTATAATCACTTATTACTTCCTAGAGTTTTTCTGTTGATGTTTTTTTTTAGATTTTCTGTATAGATGATCATTTCATCTGAGAACAAAGACCGTTTTATTCTTTCTTAACCTGTATCCTTTTTATTTCCATAGTGTTTTTTACAGTGTTTTTTGTCATTGGTTTTCAGTTTTGGTTATTTCTGTTGAGATACCCTGTAGCTGAGAGCTTCTTTCCTCAGCTCTGTCCAGTCTACTAATGAGCCCATCAAAGGCATTTCTTTTTGATCCCTTCTTAGACTTTCCATTCCTTTGCTTCCATTGCCTGTTTTTTTTTTTTGTTTTTTTTTTGTTTTTTTTTTTTTAATGCTGTCTGCTTTATCCATTAGAGTCTTAGCGGCTTAATCATAGTTTTTTAAAAATGTTTATGTTTGGGAGAAAGAACGAGTGAGGGAGGAGCAGAGAGAGGGAGACAGAGCCAGATGTTGGGCTAGAACTCAAAAACTATGAGATCATAACCTGAGCTGAAGTCAGATGCTTAACCGACTGAGTTACCCAGGTATCCCAATCATAGTTGCTTTAAATCCCTTATCTGATCATGCCAGCATCTCTGCAATATCTTAGTCTGGTTCTGATGCTTGCTGTATCTCTTTAAACTGTGTTCTTTGCCTTTAGGATGCCTTGTAACTTTTTTTTTCTTTTTGATCGTCATGCATGATGTACTTGTTAAAAGGAATTGTTGTAAATGGACTTAGTATGAGATAGTAAGGTGTGGGGTAGGAAGAGCAGCTCTCAGTTTTTTAGTAAATCTGTGTCCCTGAGCTATGGAACATTTTTCTCCCTGTTAGATGGAATGTGATGACTAGAGTGGGCTAGATTAGGATATTTCCCTTCTCACAGGTCAGTGGGCTCTGATAGAAGGCTAGCAGGTTAAATAGATGAAATAGTTTCTCCTGAGAGTAGACTTAGTTAGGAAGAACTGAATGTCCTGGTATGTTTCAAAATGGTTCCTTTTCCCCTCTCCCTGATATTTACTGTGAGAACTTGGTTGATCTCCTGTAGGTAAAATTCACAAAGGTGTGGGGGGCCCGTGATGACTGGGTCTTCCTGGAATTTTTATCTCTCAGATTTTTACACTAAACCTCTAGCAATTCACTGATTATAGGTCAAGTTTCCCTACCTCAGCAGTGGTTCCTGTGGATATTTGCACTCATGGGTAAGTTATGAATTCTCTGTGCTCATCTGCAGTCTCTCCAAGGGCAGTGGTTAGCTTTCCGTTTATTGTTAGGACATAGCAATGTCCTTTAGGTTCTTACGTGCTGGACTGGATACTGGAAGTGAGACTGGATTCTGATAGGTTTTGAAAGGAGAGACAAAGGAATTGCTGTTGGATTGCATGTGAAGTGGGGAACAAAGGGTATAATTGGGCTTTAACTCCCAAGTTTTATGTATGGTCTGAGCATCCAGAAAGGCAAGTTTTTTGTTTACCTGATGGGTAAGAATGCAGTCATGTGGATTTGTGTATTAAATTCAAGATGCCTTATTAATCATAGAAATAAAGATATGAGTAAACAGTTGTATATATGTAAATCTAGACTATAGAGCAGAAAATTGGGCTGGAGGTATAAATTTGGTGGTGTACCATCATATGGGTAGAATTTAAAGCCATGAGTGATAGATCACTCCATGTATAGAGAAGAGATTTAAGTGCTGGGTACTGGGCAGCTTTCATGTGTAGAAACGGATAAGATGAGGAGGAACCAACAAAGATTGAGAAGGAGCAGTGAAATAAGTAATGAACCACGAGAGAATGGTGTCGTGGAATAGAACCCAAGCAAAGAAGGTGTGAGGTTCTGGGGAGCCTGGGTGGCTCAGGTGGTTAAGCGTCTGACTTCGGCTCGGGTCATGATCTCAGGGTTTGTGAGTTCAAGATCTGCATTGGGCTCTGTGCTGACAGCTCAGAGCCTGGAGGCTGCTTTGGATTCTGTCTCCCTCCCTCTCTTTCCCTCCCCTGCTCAGGCTCTGTCTCTGTCTCTCTCAAAACTGAATAAATTTAAAAAAATGTGTGGTTCCTTGGTGTAGTAGAACAAGTATGAGTTAGCTTGCTAGGCCTGATTTAACTACTTAACTAGGTGTACGTTTCTTGATATCTCAGAGCCGTAAACAGGAGTAATACTTGTCCATGGAAAACATTTAGCCTAACGCCTGTTGCTTAGTAGGTAATCAGTAATTTCAGAAACACATTAGCCAAATCAGTGAAGTTACATCTGTGGTTAATAGTATCTAAGAAAGGAGTAGTTAGAATATTCTCACAGGCCTAATACATGAATTTTTTTTAACACATAAAATTGGTAGCTGCACATTGCATCTGAGAGCCAAAATTGAGTTGTTATTGTATGAAGTAGACAAAATAATCTGGGTGAAGTTGAAGGTACTATGAAATAATCTCTAGGATTTTTCACTGTCACAAATAAAGACCTTTTAAGAATTATGGCAGTGTAGTTTTTGTTTTATGTGTTTTTTCCCCCTGTAGCTAAAAATGCAGTAATTTTGTATCAGTTTTCATATTTATAGAGGAAGATATTATGAAGAAAACTATGGGTACTTAGTTGAGTCTTCAACATGAAAAAAATTTAATTTGTGATTATTTTCTCTTTAAAGGTATAGCAAACGAGTCTAAAAAATTATATGGAGCACAGTTCCACCCTGAAGTTGGCCTTACAGAAAATGGGAAAGTAATACTGAAGAACTTCCTCTATGATATAGCTGGCTGCAGTGGGACCTTCACTGTGCAGAACAGAGAACTTGAGTGCATTCGAGAGATCAAAGAGAGAGTAGGCACATCAAAAGTTTTGGTAAGGAATTTACATCTGAAAGTCAACAAATTTATGTCGATAATAGAACTCAGAGCTGGCTTGTCACCACAGCCCTTAAATGTTGCCTGGATGATTGGGTGCTTTGTGAGTTGAGCTGGTTCAGAGTGCTTTTTCAATGACCATACATACATTGTGCTAAAAACTGTTTTTAAAGGTAATGATTTAAGGTGATAGTTTTTTTTCTACTCAATTTGATTTTTCTTTTAATCTCACCTTGTAGGTTTTACTCAGTGGTGGAGTTGACTCGACAGTTTGTACAGCTTTGCTGAATCGTGCTTTGAACCAAGATCAAGTCATTGCTGTGCACATTGATAATGGCTTTATGAGAAAACGAGAAAGCCAGTCTGTAGAAGAGGCCCTCAAAAAGCTTGGGATCCAGGTCAAAGGTATTGATGAACCCCAGAAGAGTTAATATATATGTAAGGACTTATTATCAAATCAAACTAGCCTTATGGTATGAGTGAGCTCATTGCCTTAACTAAGTACAGGTTTCCCCAGTAAGCTTATGAGGACATTTTTTACTTTTACATTATAATTACCTGTTTCAAGAGGGTTCCCAGTATAAATTTTAAAACTTGATTATTCCTAGTGTTATATACAAATAACTAAAATTCCAGCTACCGTTTTGTTCTCTTCTGTTCATATCTCTTTTTGAGTTATTTTTTCCCATCTATAATATTATTTATGGATGAAAATTTCCAAGTGTTTCTAAAAGTATGGATATACAGATTATTTTACAAACTGAAAGACTTATATAGAGGAGTGAAGAGTCTGTAGTGAACTTTTTTCCTAGTTTTATTGAGAAATAATTGATATACATCACTGTATAAAACTATAGCATGATGATTTTATATACATCTTGACAAGATTATCACAGTAGTTCCAGTTTATATCCATCTTCTCATATAGGGACATTAAAATAAAAGGGAAAAATTTTTATGATGTGAACTCCTAGGATTTACTTTTTTAACTACTCTGTGTATTAGTTAGCAGTATTAGCTATATTGGTCATGTTGTATAGTATAGCCTTACTCATCTTGTAACTGGAAGTTTGTATCTTTTAACCACCTTCGTCCAATTCCCCTTCTCCCCACTCTCCACCTCTGATAGTAAGTCTGATCTCTTTTTCTTTGGGTTTGGTTTTTTAGATTCTACATATAAGTGAGATCATACTGTATTTGTCTTTCTCTATCTGACTTATTTCTCTTAATGTTAATACCTTTAGGGTCCACGCATGTTGTCACATATGGTAGGATTTTTTTATGGAAGAATAATTTCCATTGTGTGTGTGTGTGTATATATATATATACACCACATTTTTATTATTCACTCATTGATGGACACTTTGGTTGTCTTCATATCTTAGCTATTGGAATTAATGCTGCTGTGAACATGGGAATTCAGATAACCTTTTGAGTGCTTACATTTCCTTTGGATATATTCCCAGAAATGGAATTCCTGGATCACATGACAGTTTTATTTTTAATTTTTTGAGGATCCTCCAAACTCTTTTCTATCGCGCTATACCAATTTACAATTCTACCAGCATTACACAAGGATTCCCTTTTCTCCACACCCTCACATTTGCTATCTCTTATCTTTTTGATGATGGCCGTTCTGACAGGAATGAGGTGATACCTCATTGTCGTTTTAATTAGCATTAATCTAATAGCTGGTGACACTGAGCTTCTTTCTATGTACCTGTTGGCCTTTTGTATATCTTTTTTGGAGAAATGTCCATTCAGATCCTCTGTCCATTTTTTGATTGAACTTCTTGTGTTTTTGCTGTTGAGTTGTAGAAGTTCTTTATATATTTTGGCTATTAACCCCTTATCACTTAAATGGTTTGCAAACATTTTTTCCCATTCTGTAGATTGTCTTTTTTTTTTTTTTTTTAATAATGTTTATTTATTTATTTTGAGAGAGTGAGTGAGCATGAGCCACGGAGAGGTAGAGAGAAAGTGGGGAAGACAGAGAATCCCAAACAGCATAAATCTCTGCTCCGCATGGAACCAGGCTGTGGGGCACGATCTCACAACGGTGAGATAATTACCTGAGCCAAGTTGAGTTGGATGGTTAACTGACTGAGCCACCCAGACACCCCTGTTAGTTGTGCTTTTACTTTATTGATGGATTTCTTTTGCTGTGCAGAAGCTCTTAGTTGGATGTTGCCCCACCTGTTCGTTTTTTATCTGTTGCTTGTGCTTTAAGGGTCCTGTCCAAAAATTCATTAACAAGACCCAGGAAAAGAACTTTATTTCTGTGTTTTTTTCTAGGGCTTTCATGATTTCAGGTCTTATATTGAGGTTTTTAATCTATGTTGAGTTAACTTTTCTGAGTAGTGAAAGGTAGGGGTCCAGTTTCTTTTTTTTACATTTATATATTCCATCACCATTTAGTCTATCACCATTTATTGAACAGACTGTCTTTGTTGAGTGTTGTTGGCTCCCTTATCAAATATTAGTTGACTCTCTATGCTTGGGTTTATTTCTGGACTCTTGATTCTGTTACATTTGTCTGTTTATGCCAATACCATACTGTTTGGATGATTATAGTTTTATAGTATAGCTAGAAATCAGGAAGTGTGATACTTCCTCCTTTGCTCTTCTTTCTCAGGATTTCTTTAGCTATTTGGGGTCTTTTGTGGTTACACATATATTTTAGGAGTGTTTATTCTAGTTCTGTTTAAAAAAATCCTATTGAATTCTTGGTAAGGGTTGCAGTGAAGCCATAGATGGCTTTTGGTAGTATTGACATTTTAACAGTATTTTTCTAACCCATTTATCCATTATTTTTCCATTTCTTTGTGTCTCCTTTGATTTCTTATTATCAGTATCTTGTAGATTTCATAGTAGAGATTTTTTGCTTTCTTAAATTTACTTCTAAGAATTATTGTTTTTGACACTGTTGTAAGTGTGATTGATTTCTGTATGGTTTCTTTTTTTTTTTTTGGAAAATTTGTTAATGTGTAGAAACTACCGATTTTTGTATGTTAGTTTTGTTGTATCTCGCAACTTTACTGAGTTCAGTGATCCTTTGTAATAGTTTTTTGGTTGAATCTTTAGGGTTTTCTCAGTATAAAGTCCTGTCATCTGCAAATCCTGACAGCTTGTTTTTCCCCTTTCCAATTCTGATACCTTTTATTTTCTTTTCTTGACTGACTTTTCTAGCTAGGACTTGTAGTACTTACATTGAATAGGATTGGTGAGGGTGGGCACTCTTGTCTTGTTCCTGGTATTAGAGGGAAAGCTTAACTTAACACCATTGAGTATGATATAACTGTGGGCTTGTTGTATGTGGCCTTTGTTATGGTGAGATATGTTAACTCCTGTGCCTAATTTGTTAAGAGTATAGTCACTTTTAATTTTTTTTTATTTTTAAAATTTACATCTAAGTTAGCATACTGCTATAATGGTTTCCAGATTGAACAGATTCCAGTGATTCATCCCCTATGTGTAACACCCAGTGCTCATCCCAACAAGTGTCCTCCTTAATGCTCCTTGCCCATTTAGCCCATCCCCCCACCACCCCTCCAGTAACCCCCAGTTTGTTCTCTGTATTTAAGAGTCTCTTATGTTTTGTCCCCCTCCCTGTTTTTATATTATTTTTGCTTTCCTTCCCTTATATTAATCTGTTTTGTATCTTAAAGTCCTCACGTGAGTGAAGTCATATGATATTTGTCTTTCTCTGACTAATTTCATTTAGGGTAATACCTTCTGGTTCCATCCACGTAGTTGCAAATGGCAAGATTTCATTCTTTTTGATTGGCGAGTAATACTCAGTTGTGTATATATATACCACATCATCTTTATCCATTTATCCATCAATGAGCATTTGAGCTCTTTCCACACTTTGGCTATTGTTGATAGTGCTGCTGTAAACACTGGGCTGCATATGCCCCTTCAAAACAGTATACCTATATCCTTTGGGTAAATACCTAGTAGTGCAGTTGCTGGGTCTTAGGGTAGTTCTGTTTTTAACTTTTTGAGGAACCTAGTCACTTTTTTAAGTCCACTAGTAAACTTCTAAATAAAATTTTTTTTAATGCTTATTTGTTTTGAGAGAGAGGGAGAGCACGAGTGAGCATGAGTTGGGGAGGGGCAGAGAGAGGGGAAGACAATCTGAAGCAGGCTCCAGGCTCTGAGCTGTCAGCACAGAGCTGACGCGGGGCTGGAGATCATCCAATTGTGACCCGAAGTCCAATGTTTAACTGACTGAGACACCCTAAACTTTTTAAGTTTTGACTGCATTTACATTTGTGGCTATCTTTAATACTTAAAAAATTTTTTTTAATGTTTATTTTTGAGAGAGAGAAAGATAGAGCGAGCGAGAGCACAAGTGAACATGAGCAGGGGAAGGGCAGAGAAAGAAGGAGACACAGAATCTGAAGCAGGTTCCAGGCTCTGAGCTGTCAGCACAGAGCCCTATGCGGGCCTCAAACCTATGAACCGTTGAGATCATGACGTGAGCTGAAGTCAGAGGCTTCACCAGCTGAGCCACCCAGGAGTCCCTGTCTTTAATACTTTTTAAAAACAGGGTGTAATCAATAGTTACATTGGAATCAAGTCCATACTTCAATGATACAAACCATGCATATTATTGAATTAGTTGGAATTGATGCTAGAAGGTTGAATGTAAAACGAAAACTTGTAGTTAAACGTGAAGTGTAGATGAGTCTATTTCTCTTTTTTTTTTTTAAATATTTTTATTTATTTCTAGGAGAGAGAGAGAGAGCGTGAGCAGGGGAGGGTCAGAGAGAGAGGGAGACACAGACTCTGAAACAGGCTCCAGGCTCTGAGCTGGCAGTCAGCTCAGAGCCCGACGCGGGGCTCGAACCCACGAACCGCGAGATCATGACCTAAGCGAAAGTTGGACGCTTAACCGACTAAGCCACCCAGGGGCCCCTATTTCTTTCTCTTTTGAAACTTCACTAAAATAACATTATAGGCATAAAACAAATATAATGCCACAGGGCAAGGAATAGTGGAGGTGATAGCAGTCTCCTGGTGTAACAAAATTTGGAAGGTGGAAAGCAGATGGATAATGTGGATTTTCTCTGATAAGCTACTGGTCCTTAACCAGGATCCCTCACTAGCCAAGCTTTTTCCAAAACGCTGGAATGGATCCTAGTAGTGTCTTCACATAGTCCTATATTGTTGTGAAAGATGCAAGTAAGATCTTTTAATAATTTGTTATTAATTAAATTCATTTTGTCTTTCCACCCTAACTGGAGCCTTTTTGGTGGTGTTGAAGTGACTGCAGGAATTTTGGAATTAGGCTAAGAAAAAGTTCAGTTGGACACATTTAGTTTGGGTTTAGTGGCATAAATGTGATTTGTAATAATTTTTGTGTGTGGTTAAGTTTGTGTTAGCCATCCTAATATTGTGATTTTAAAAAATACCTTAGTGTTACTGATTTTCTTTAAAAAAATTTTTTTTTAATGTTTACTTGTTTTTGAGAGAAAGAGTGTGAGCAGGGAAGGGTCATTAGAGAGAGAGGGAAACACAGAATCAGAAGCAGGCTCCAGGCTCTGAGCTGTTAGCACAGCACAGGGGAGGAAGCTAATAAAGGTGAGAGTTGTGGGGAGGCTCAGGATTTGACTTCCCTGTGTGGTGTAGTTTTCTGGGTGATCCTAAAACAGATTGGTTGAAAATCTGAGAAGGAGATCCTTTTCCTTTACATAGGAATAAACTGCTGCTATTTTTCTGCGTCAGAAGACTGGATTTATTCTTTAGAGAGGCTAAATAAAAGACACTTTAGATTTGGGCATATCAATTCCAGGCATAGTTGAGGGTAGAAGTAAGATTCTACATAACAAACAGTAAGGTTAAGCAAAAATCTGTATACTGAATGGCTACTCTCTCTCCTTGCCACTTTCTATGTTCTGTTATCAGAATGCTGATAGGAGATTGGGGGTGTCTTTTTGGGGTAATTGACCAGTTTAAGAGACAGAGCTGCAAATTCATGGCTGTGTCCCAGTGAAATAGCCAGTTGTATTTCAGTGAAGCTCACCAATTGTTCAGCCTTCCAAATGAGATCTTAGTTAATTTTTAAGTAGCTTGCTCTTTAAAAATAGAAGGACAACCAGAGATTGTTACATATATGTTGATAAACATCAGTATTTCAAGAGACTAGTTAATTCAGTGTGCAGTCCTGAGGACTTTGATCCCCGTATGTGAACCATTGCTTTCAATTCCCTTGGGGCTGTGCTTTTTCCTTTAGCATTTCCATGTTGCTCTGATGGGGCATTGAATACAGAGAAACCAGCCAGCATAATTTATAAAGTCATCACCTTAGATTTTTAAATGGCACAAGATTCTCAAAAGAACAAAATTTAATGAGTGCCTGTGTCTAGACACTGTTAATCATGGTTTGTTGGTAGTTTTGTAATATGGAGGCAGGGTGTAAGGGTGATCAAAAGATCCACCTAGGTTTTCTTTCTGTAGTTTGACCTGTTATTTATGTTTTTTAAAATGTTCTATTTTAATACGTGCTTCTCCCTTCTCCTTCAGTGATAAATGCTGCTCATTCTTTCTACAATGGAACAACAACTCTACCAATATCAGATGAAGATAGAACTCCACGAAAAAGAATTAGCAAAACGTTAAATATGACTACAAGTCCTGAAGAGAAAAGAAAGATTATTGGAGATACTTTTGTTAAGGTAGTTTTTTTAATATCCACATTGTATACTAATTTTGGTGTGAATTTTCGTATTTGTTTTTCCTTGTTATTACATCAAATAATCAAGTTTACTACCTAATTTTATTTATTTTTTAGGTTAAGAATTTTAGTGCGTGTTGCTGTTCTACTGACTGGTAGAAATTATTTTATGTCTTAAGAAACATGTATACTTATGTTGCCAGGCTATTATTTTAACTATTTACGAATAGATATTTTCAGCTGATACTGGACTTTTGTTCTTTGGATATTTCAGTGGCTACTTTTTAGGCTTTTGAATGCCTGATGTTTTGAATCTTTCTAAAGCAGATGTTCTTAATTTACTTTTGAGAGTTGGTATGGATTTTATTTCTTGGTCAGGATTGCAAAAGGACTCTGAGGAATTTTGCTGAAAGGATAAAAAAGACTGCTACCTTTTTAAAAGATTTGTCTCTTAAAAGGCTGTTTTTCTCTTCTTCGTTATAGATTGCCAATGAAGTGATTGGAGAAATGAACCTGAAACCAGAGGAGGTTTTCCTTGCCCAAGGTACTTTACGGCCTGATTTAATTGAAAGTGCTTCCCTTGTTGCAAGTGGTAAAGCTGAACTCATCAAAACTCATCACAATGACACAGAGCTTATCAGAAAGTTGAGAGAAGAGGTAAGAGCTTCTGAGAACTTTACCATAAAGCCTTTCTCCCTCACCCCTCCCCGAATCATTTTTAATTGTACAGCTCAGTAATATTAAGTATATTTGCATTGTTGTGAGACAGCTCCATAATGTTTTCATCTTGTAAAACTGAAACTTTATATACCCACTGAACAACAGCTACCCTCTTCTTCCTCTTCCCAACACCTGGTAATCAACCATTCTACTTCCCGTCTCCATAAATCTGACTGCTTTAGATACTCCATGTAAGTGAAATCATATAGTATTTGTCTTTTTGTAGCTGGCTTATTTCATTTAGCTTGCGTCCTCAGGGTTCATCTGTGTTGTAGCACGTGACAGGATTTCTTTCCTTTTTAAGGCTAAATAACATTTTATTGTATGTGTACACATTTTGTTCATTTAACACATTTTGTTCATTTAGCTGTCAATGGACATTTGGGTTGCTTCCACTTTTTGGCTATTGGGAATTGTGCTGCTATGCACATGAGTTGGCAAATATCTCTTGGAGACCCTGCTTTCAGTAGTTTTGGCTATATACAAGAAGTGCTGGATCATAGTAGCTCTATTTTTCTAAAGATGTTATTTTTAAGTGATATCTAACCCCATCATGGGGCTTGAACTTCTAACCCTAAAATCAAGAGTTGCGTGCTCTGCTAAGTGAGCCAGCTAAGTGCTCCATTGTTCTTTTTTTTAATTTTTAAAAGGAACTTCGTAATAGTTCCATGACAGTTACACCATATTATAATCCACCACCAGTGCATAAGTGTTTCTATTTACCCATACAGTTGTCAACAATTGTTATTCTCCCTGCTTTTTATTTTGATAATTCATACCATTAAGATGGCTATTATCTGTCTTTATTTTAGTCATTTTAGTGGATGAGAAGTGGTATCTCATTGTGATTTTGATTTGTATTTTCTTAATAACTAATGATGTTAAGCATCTTTTTATGTGCTTACTAGATATTTGTATGTCTTCTTAGGAGAAATATCCAGAACTTTTGCACATTTTTTAAAAAGTTTGTTTATTTATTTATTTTTTTAAAGTTTATATATTCATTTTGAGAGAAAGTGACCAGGGAAGGGACAGAGAGAATCCCAAGCTGACAGCACAGAGTCCAGTGTGGGGCTTGAACTCATGAACCATGAGATTATGACCTGAGCTGAAATTGAGAATCGGGCATTTAACTGATGGAGCAGTGCAGGTGCCCCAAAAGTTTATTTTTGAGAGAGAGAGAGCGTGCGCATGCACATGAATGTGAATAATGGAAGGACAGAGAAAGAATCACAAGCAGGGCTCAGTCGCACAAACTGTGAGATCATGATCTGAGCTTAAATTACTGAGCCATCCAGGTTCCCCCAGATCTTCTGCACACTTTTAATTGGTTTGTCTTTTTATTACTGAATTGTAAGTGTTCTTTATGCACTCTAATTGTAGATCCTTTGTCAGGTATGATTAGGTTGTCTTTTCACTTACTTGATAGTATCATTTGGAGAACTGTAATTTTGAGACACTAGTAATGTATTTTTGTTTTTTATTAAAAAAATTTTTTTTAATGTTTGTTTATTCTTAGGTGATAGAGACAGAGCATGAGCAGAGGAGGGGCAGAGAGAGAAGGAGATACAGAATCTGAAACAGGCTCCAGGCTCCGAGCTGTCAGCAGCACAGAGCCTGACACAGGGCTTAGACTCACAAACCGTGAAATCGTGATCTGAGCTGAAGTCAGATGCTCAACTGACTGAGCCACCCAGGCGCCCGTTAAATTTTTTTTTTAATGTTTATTTTTGAGAGTGAGAGACAGCGTGAGAGGGTGAGGGGCAGAGAGAGAGGGAGACACAAAATCTGAAGCAGGCTCCAGGCCCTGAATTGTCAGCACAGAGCCCGACGCACGGGCTCATGAACTGTGGGATCATGACCTGAGCCGAAGTCGGATGCTTAACCTACTGAGCCACTCAGGCGCCCCAGCTTGGTAATGAGAACTAGATCAGAGATGGTGGGTAGGACTGCTCTGATTTATTTATATTTGAAAGTTTTATGTTTAAAATGTGTTTTAAAGATCAGTAGAATATTCATCTATTTTCTTATAAGCATATGGGAGGAGACCCTTTAAAATATGAAATTTTAGACGATATTTTAATCTAATGTAAAAGACAACAGGAAAGGCCAATAATTTGTCACTCCTTATTTTCCATGTCATTTTGGTTACTAATTTGTATTAATTGGCTTTCTGCTTCTGTAGGGAAAAGTAATAGAACCTCTGAAAGACTTTCATAAAGATGAAGTAAGAATTTTAGGCAGAGAACTTGGACTTCCAGAAGAGTTAGTTTCCAGGCATCCATTTCCAGGTAAAAAAAACAACAAAAAAAAGACACTTGAATTTCTCAATTTGCCATTAGACCTTCATGTTGAAGAAAAATCAATTCAGACAATTTTGAAATAATTTATCATCTCAGGGAATATGTAACTTTAGAGAAAGGAAAGGGTGTGTAGGGAATAAAATTCTTCTTAGTATCTATTGTATATACTTCATGTTCTTACATAATCATTTTCCATTGTATTTATATATATTGCACCAGCCCAATGAGTCTGGCCTATGATGTTGCCATCAGATGAGAAATATAAGGCATAGAGATATTTTAATAACATTGCCACACAAGAGCTGCAATTTATATGTTCTTTCTACTGTACCATGATGTATTAAACTCATCATTTAAAGGTTAAAATGTGGTTCTCTTAAATCCTAATTCTATGGCTGAATGGATGAATTACTTCTTTGCATAGTGCTGTATGTAACTAATCTGTGACCAAATAAAAAGTACATTGTTTAAATAGCCATTTGCTGCTGTCACATAGAAAAATAACTAGTTAGAGGTGGTATTTGTTTAAATTTAGGACAGAGAGTCTTAAACTGTTTTTGTTATAAGTTCTTGACCTTGGGTAAGTCTTGTACCTCAGTTTCTGGCTCTTTATAATAGTTATTAGGTGATGAGTTACAAGATAGTCAAATTAAAAAAGACAGTAAAGGTTAACATTTCTTAAATACTAGTGAGTGCTAGGCATTCTGCTAAATAATTTACATATACTGTCTCATTTGATCCTCACAATAAAAAGCACCATTATTCTTTTTCATAAAGGAGGAAATTTTAGGGGCAGAGCCCAGTTTGCCCAAAGTTAATACAGATTAGGTGTGGAGCCAGGATTCTAGCCCCGATGGCCTCACCTCAGAGCTTGTACTTTTGAATACCACAGTGGTCCCATAAACTGTGTGACAAAGGTATAACTCCTGTGGTAATTCATGTTGTTTGTGTCAATAAACTTCAAATCTAGGAATTCCAGATGCTCAGCTCCTAACCTTTGTGTTGGCAAAGGATTATGTATGAATGTAATGGAGGGAGGCCAAGTGGTCCTGTGTCCTTGGTTATCATTTCATTAGATTCACTTGACTTTTTTATTTTTAAGTTTATTTTTTTTGAGAGAGAGAGCATACAAGTGGCGAGAGAGAGAGAGAGAGAATCCCAAACAGGCTCCTCGCTGATAGTACAGAGCCTGACCCAAGGGCTTGAACCCATGAACTGTGAGATCATGACCTGAACTGAGATGAAGAGTTGGATGCTTAACTGACTGAGCTACCCAGGCACCCCATAGATTCACTTGACTTTTAAAAATCTATTTTATATATTGGAATTTTTTTATTATGTAAGATTTCTTTAGTAAAAAATACTGTGCTGCTATAAAAAAAAATGCATACTTTGTTTTTATCCTTTTAAGTATTTGATGAAATAGAAACACCAGTTCACATTTTTGTAATTAAACACTCTGTTGTACTTTTTTTTTTTAAACAACATACTCTTCTTCCTAAAAGTAGATTGGTAGTTGAACCTGGGTGATGAGTAATAAGGTGGTTCATTACACACTACTCTTTATTTTTGTATGTTTAAAAAATTTCTAATAAGTTTATAAAAAAAGATTGGCACATACACTGTGAATTAAAAATTTTCATTGGAGATTATTATGACAATAGTGGACTATCAAAAATAGATAAAAATCCTTGATGTAAAGAGAACTGAAGCGTTCTAAAAAATGATGAGTTGGATGGGAACTTCATAGTCACATTTGAAATTAAACACTTTAAAAAAACTAAACTGTGGTTATATGTCAGTCATAATTCAGTAAATTTCGAAAAAACAATGGCCAATGGATTTTAATATTTGGAAGGATTTTATATTAGAACTGATATTTTTATATTAAATATTTATATAAAATAAAATTTATATTAAAAGCCACTGTTACTATTGTCTTTAGGTCCTGGCTTGGCAATCAGAGTAATATGTGCTGAAGAACCTTATATTTGTAAGGATTTTCCTGAAACCAACAATATTTTGAAAATAGTAGCTGATTTTTCTGCAAGTGTTAAGAAGGTAATAATTTGCATTGAGTTTCTATATTATAGGAGTTTTAAATAGACACAGCTAATCAGTATAAGGAATTGGATGGATTCTCACAGTACTGTGGTAATTACAGTGAATTTGTTAGTTTCATTTTTTGAAAATTCAGAGTAATTTAAAATGTTAAGTGACTCTAAAGAAAATATTCTACAGAGACTCTCAAATGCAGACTTCTCTGTTCAGCCATACAACAGATTAGATAGCTTGAATCGCTATACCTGCTAGATATAAGAGGGTGTTTAAAAATGTTTTATACATAGTACAAGAAAATACGGAAAGACATTTTAACTCCAAACTGAGACTAAGTCTCCCAGTCCTTCCATAGATTTGGTGCCTCAAATCATAATCTGTGTGGTCTGAAAAACTGCAGGCAAGAATTCCAATTTAAAGTGAAGCTTGATTGCTCGTGCTTCCAGGTGTCAGGCTTAGCATAAATTCTCTTTTCAGTGTCTTCAACTGGACCTTAAAAGATTGATGCATATATAGTTCCAACAAATATATATGAACTTAAAATTTTTAAAAATTGCAAAGTATATATCAAAGTAAGGCAACATAAATGAAAACTAGTGGAAATAACTGCCAGAACAAGACTCTCAAACACTGTTTGGATACTGGTGTTTGTAGATAGTGTAAAATATGTAGAATTGAAAGAAGCACAGAATAATAAGAATAAGGTATATGATAAATGACTGGGCAGCTTTGAAAAAAAATTAATTTCTAGGAATGAAAATAACTGAAATTAAAAACACCTAAAGAAAGAAGTCATGAACTTAAAGACCGATGTTAAGAAATTGTCCAGAAATTAGAACAGAGTATCAAAGAGAAAATATGGATAGAAGAGGTTAAAATAGAATGAGAAGGTCAACTTGAACATATGTCCAAGGAGGAGATAATAGATGAAAGTATTTGAATTCCTCCACACTGGTGGAAGACCCCATGCCTCAGATTGAGGAAATGTAACACATCTCAATTAGAATAATGGGAAGAAAACTTGATACCTCATAGACATATCTAGCAAAACAGCAGTCTGCCAAAGACAGAGCAGCTATAGAGAAAAGATGGATTACCCTCAAAAGGAAAGGCTTACACTGAAAGTAATGGTAACAGCAAGAAGATTTCAAAGTGCCAAGAGAAAATAATCCTGAGTAGTGAACAGATGAGCTGTCTTCTTCTTCTTCTTCTTCTTCTTTTTTTTTTTTTTAATGTTTTATTTATTTCTAGGAGAGAGAGCATGAGCAGGGGAGGGTCAGAGAGAGGGAGACACAGAATCCGAAGCAGGCTCCAGGCTCTGAGCTGGCAGTCAGCACAGAGCCCGATGCGGGGCTCGAACCCGCGAACCACGAGATCATGACCTAAGCGAAAGTCGGACACTTAACCGACTAAGCCACCCAGGCGCCCCAAGATGACCTGTCTTCTAAGAACTAGGGCAACATAAAGACATTTTTATATAAAATGAATTTACTACTAACAGTCCGTTACTTAAGGAACTAAAAGCATTGCTTCTCAACCTGAAATAAACATAGGCTATATAATAAAAATAATGGTCTCTAATTTTTGTTGTTTAATTTTTTTTAATGTCTTATTTATTTCTGAGAGAGAGAGAGAGAGACAGACAGACAGCGTGAGCAGGGGAGGGTCAAAGAGAGAGGGAGACACAGAATCCGAAACAGGCTCCAGGCTCTGAGCCGGCTGTCGGCACAGAGCCCGACGCAGGGCACTAACCCACAGACTGTGAGATCATGTCCTGAGCCGAAGTTGGATGCCCAACCGACTGAACCACCCAGGCGCCCCTGTTGTTTGTTTAAAGATACTATAACAGTATACATCTAAAATAGCATATAAGCCCTAGGGATTTGAATTAAAGCATTCAAAGATGCTTGTATCGTGTGCTAGGACAGAGAGATTGATTCTCTTTTGTTAAGTATCCATTTTAACACTTAAGGGGAACTGCTAAAAGAATAAAAATACGGGAGATAACTTCAAAACCAGGAAAGAGAAATAGGTGGGGGAAATAGTTTAGAAAAATGTAAGAAAGAAGAAAGAGTGGGACAAATGGAAATTACTAAATAAAATGGTAGAATGAAATCCAACCATGTTTTTAACCCACAGTTAAAAGGACTAACATTTCTAGTTATGATATAGATTGTCAAACTAGATTGAGAAGTAAAATCTAATTATAGTCTATTTACTTAGAGATAGAAGGAATGAAAGTAAAAGAATGAAGGAGCATATACCAGGCAAATACACCCAAAAAGGAAACAGGTGAAGATAATACTAATTTTAGGCAAAAGTAACTATGGTAAAAAGTTTTAATATGAGGAAAAAGTTTGAGTCACGTGAGGTATGTCCTTGGCTGATGATGAAGATTAAATCCTCAAAGTATATACTCTGTATTTCTCACCCTGATACTTAACTTTGCACAGCCCTGGCCCTTAGGAGTGGAATTCTGATATATTGTATGACACACACAGGTCAAAGAGAAATATCAAATAGGATCTATTGCTGTAAACCAGCAAGTGTAGATACATAAGCGAGTAATAGATACCAAAAGAATACCTTATTTCTTGAAACTCTAAGAAATAATCTATTTTGGTTTTCTCAGCCACATACACTATTACAAAGAGTCAAAGCTTGTACAACAGAAGAGGATCAGGAGAAGCTGATGCAGATTACAAGTATGCATTCGTTGAATGCCTTCCTGCTGCCAATTAAAACTGTAGGTGTGCAGGTGAGTTGTGTGGATCCACTGACCTGTGACAAAACTTTCTGCAGTTTGTTCTTTCCATTGTTACTGAAATAGGAATGACTTAGGAAAAAGAAATATGAAAGTAAGTTTATACATCAAATTTAGAAATGTAAATGTTTATGGAGTAAATAATGTTATAGGAAGTAGAAATTCAGGCTGAGATTTTGTAGTTTAGGAACATCTGCCCTCTCCAACTAAAAGTAAAACTTTGAACAGTGATTTGCTATCCAGTTGGCTTGCTTGCTTCTGCCTTGAAGGGCAGGTACCAGGAAGTCATGTCGTCCTGTATGCTTCTTGGTGTGGAAATGTGTGGAAATACATTTTTATGTATTTTAATGTTTTATTTATTTTTTTGAGAGAGAGAGCGAGTGAGCAGGGTAGAAGCAGAGAGAGAGAGGGAGAGAGCAAGAATTCCAGTCCGGCTCCACACTGTAGGCACAGAGCCTGACTGGGGGGCTTGAACTTACAAACTGTGAGATCATGACCGGAGCTGAAATCAAGAGTTGGACACATAACAGACTGAGCCGCCAGGTGCTCCTGGTTTTCACTTTTAAAATGCTACTGATAAATAAATTCTATTAAGTTCTTCTTTTTATGATCCTCAAGTGAGTTTCTGGGGAAAAGCTTGGGAGGGTAGAGTAGAGGGAAGTTTCTTTTCGGTTAGGGTTTGTGGTTAAGTGAGAAGTAGAAAAGGTGTCAGTAGTTCAACTCAAAATGGTTTGAGTGCCAGTTTTGGGGCCATTGGGTATGGAATGAAATTAACTCTGTTTTATAGATTATTCATCTAAAACTAGGAAGTATACTTTTTGTGAAGTACATGAATCTGAATCATCAGTTTAAATTCTTTATTCTCTTGAATCCATATAGCTCTGTTTGTAAATGCGACAGTAAAAATTTATTGTTGCCCTTAAAATGTTTTAGTTCATTCAAATGATTGGTCCAGTTATTTTGAACTTGTTTTCTCTCACCCACCTTGTTCCCTCTTCCCCTCTTTTTAAAGGCTATATCTGTAAGATATGTATATATATTTATATATATATAAAGCATATATATATATATAAAGCATATATATATATATATATGTTTTAAAAAATCACTATTAAAAGAACCCTTTCTGGAATTATAGAAATAATTTTCCTTCAGTGGTGTTTGGTTATCTTATCATAAACAGATTCATTTTTTTTTTTTTTAATGTTTATTTTTTAAGGAGAGAGAGAGACCATGTGAGTGGGGCAGGGGCAGAGAGAGAGGGAGACACAGGATCCAAAGCAGGCTCCAGGCTCTGAGCTGTTAGCACAGAGCCCGATGCAGGGCTTGAACTCACGAATCACAAGATCATGATCTGAGCCAAAGTCAGATACTTAACCGACTGAGCCACCCAGGCGCCCCTACAGATTGATTTTGAAATTTATGTTTTGATACTTCAGTCAGCTATTGCCCTACTATTAAAACAAAAACAAAAACAACAGACAAGTTAATTCATTTGTAAAAGTTTTTCCAG
Source organism: Crocuta crocuta (assembly GCF_008692635.1). NCBI lineage: Eukaryota > Metazoa > Chordata > Mammalia > Carnivora > Hyaenidae > Crocuta > Crocuta crocuta. Next base: position 3,494,552 of record NW_027551565.1, read on the forward strand.
TCCTAAGTGGATCTCTTACAGAGAATTTCTGTCTCTGTATACTAACGCCTGCTAGGCAGGAAGATGAATTGAATTAGTTCACTACTCCTGCTTTTAGATAAGCATTATAGATATACTGTTATGAATAGATGTTTGAGGCAGTTTGTTGGATGAATTCTTTTTTAAAAATGAAGCTTATTCAGGTTCCACTACTTTTTCCATCAAAATAAAAGTTTCTTTTGTTAGATATCTTACTTTATTTTAGTGTTTTATGTTTTTGAAGATGAAACCCCTGGAAGACTAGATAAAAATCATAATTCATAGTTACTACAGCAATGAAGTTTATTTTCTAAATACCAAAATGAACCATACTTGTAAAAAACAAAAAGGTCAAAATGCAGTACATTAGAGAGTAATTTTCCCTCCTCCTTTTCTCCAGTTGCATTGTATGCGTTCTTACAGAAACATTTATTTTAAAAAGTAAAAGGGAATTATAGGTGCACATTGTTTGTCACCTTTTTCCCTTTAACTTGACATCATGGACTTCTTATTACATGTCATTACAAGTAGATTATTCTTTTTAAAACATTTTTAGAAATGTTTATTTCAGAGAGAGCAGGAGCAGGGGAGGTGCAGAGAGAGAGGACAGAGGATCCAAAGTGGTCTCTGCACTGACAGTGGAGAGTCCAGTGCAGGACCCAAACTCATGAACTGTGAGATCATGACCTGAGCCAGAGTCAGACACTCAACCAACTTAGCCACACAGGACCCCCTTGTAGATTACTGTTCTTTATTTTCTTTTTTTTTTAATGTTTATTTTGAGAGAGAGAGCGGGCACAAGCAGGGGATGGACAGAGAGAGGGAGACACAGAATCGGAAGCAGCTCTAGGTTCTGAGCTGTTAGCACAGAGCAGACCATGAGATCATGACCTGAGCCGAAGTCGGCTGCTTAACCGACTGAGCCACCCAGGCGCCCCTAGGTAGATGATTATTCTTAACTATTGCCTTGCATTCCATGTATGGGCATACCATAATTTAATCACCCCCCTACCAGTGGACATTTAAACTGTTTCAGTTTTTCATTATAATAGGTATTTCAGCAAGTATTATAATTTTTAAGCAGTTATTCATGCTTCTATAGGATCATGGTTTAGATTAAAGAGCATGTACGTTTTGAACTTTGATAATACTATCAAATTAGCCGTCATGTAGTCAGAATTCTCATATTCTCAGTATACTGGCTCATAGGTAGGTAGTTGATGAATTTTTTTAAATTGTTTATATTAGTTTAAATTTTTTAAAGTTTTGTTTATTTTTTTAGTAATCTCTACCCTCAGCATGGGGCTCGAACTCAACGACTCCAAGATCAAGAGTTACATACTCTTCTGACTGAGCCAGCCAGGCGCCCCTTAATTTTTTTTTTTAATTTTCTTTAAGTTTATTCATTTATTTTGAGAGAGAGGGAGAGAGAGCCTGCAGGGAGGGCCAGAGGGAGAGAAAAAATCCCATGCTGGCTCCTCTGCCCTGACAGCAAAGAGCCTGATGCGGGGCTCAAACCCATGAACCGTGAGATCATTATCTAAGCTGAAACCAAGAGTTGGATGCTCAACCCAGTGGCTCAGTCATTTGAGTGTCCAACTCTTGATTTTGGCTCAGGTCATGATCCCATGGTCCCAGCCCACATCAGGCGGTGTGCCAAGTGTGGAACCTGCTTAAGATTCTCTCTCTCTCTCTCTCTCTCTCTCTCTCTCTCTCTCTCTCTCTCTCTCTCATTGATAGTAAATGTTTAAGAACTTGCTTTTATCTCTGACTTAGGAATGCTTTATCCACCTAATGGGCAGATTTTTTTAATGGTTTTTTTTGGGGAGAGTATAGTTGACACACAACATTATATTATTTTCAGGTGTACAGCATAATGATTCAACTTCTCTATATGCTATGCTATGCTCACCACAAATGTGGCTACTATTTGTCACCATATATCCCTGTAATAATATCATTAACTATATTCCCTGTCCTGGGCCTCTTATTCCTGTGATTTATTCTTTCTAACTGGAAAGCTTGTATCCCACTCTCCCTTCACCCATTTTGCCCATCCTCCCACTACCCTTCCCTCCGGCAATCATCAGTTTGTTCCTGTATTCATAGGTCTGATTCTGCTGTCTTACTTGTTTTTCAGATTCACATATGAGTGAAATCATATGGTATTTGTCTTTCTCAGACTTTGCTTAGCGAAATAACCTCTAGGTCTATTCCCCACCTCCAAAATATCCTTTAGGCCTATCCATGTTTTGCAAATGGCAAAATCTCACTCTTTTTTATGGCTACATAATATTCTCTGTGTGTGTGTGTACATGTAGATACCACATCTTCCTTATCCGTTTGTCTTTTGATGGACTCAGGTTTCTTCTGTATCTTGTTGATTGTAAATAATGCTGCTGTAAACATAGAGGTGTATATCTTTTTAAATTGTTTTCATTTTCTTTGGATAAATACCCATTAGAATTATTGGATCATATGGCATTTCCATTTTAAATTTTTTGAGGACCTGTTTTCCACATTGACTCTATCAATTTACATTCCCACCAACGGGGCATGAGGGTTCCTTTTTCTCCACATCTTTGCCAACACTTTTATTTTTCTTTTTGATTATAGCCATTCTGACCAGGCATAGGGGATATCTTATTGTGGTTTTGATTTGTATTTCCCTACTGGTTAGTGATGCATCTTTTCATGTGTCTATTGCCATCTGTAGATCTTTGAAAAAATAACTGTTGAGGTCCTCTGCCCATGTTTTAATTGGATTATTTGGTGTTTTTGGTGTTGAGTTGTATGAGTTCTTTACATATTTTGGATATTCACCCCTTACTGAATATATTGTTTGCAAATATCTTCTCCCATTCAGTAGGTTGCCTTTTGTGGTTTTTTGTCAGTTTTCTTAACTGTGCAAAAGCTTTTTATTTCAGTGTAGTCCCAGTAGTTTATTTTTGCTTTTGTTTTCCTTGCCTCAGGAGATATGTCTAGAAAAATGTTGCTGTGGCCAATACCAGAGATATTACTGCCTGTGTTCTCTTCTAGGGTTTTCAGGTCTCACATTTAGGTAGGTCTTTAATCCTTTTTGAATTCCTTTTTGCAAATGGTGTTAGTGACCCAGTTTTATTCTTTTCCATGTAGCTGTCCAGTTTTTGCGTCGCCATTAATTGAAAAGACTGTCTTTTCCTTTGTGCCTCCTTTGTCATGGTTAATTGTTCATATAAGTGTGGGTTTATTTCTAGCCTCATTTCTTTTCCACTGATCTGTGTGTCTGCTTTTGTGCCAGTATCGTACTGTTTTGATTACTATAGCTTTGTAGTATATCTTGCAATCTGGAATTGTAATACCTTGTTCTTCTTTCTCAAGATTGTTTTAGTTATCCAGGGTCTTTTGTGTTTCCATACAAATTCTAGTATTACTTGTTCTAGTCCTGTGGAAAAATACTGTTGGCACCTTGAAAAGAATTGCATTGAATGTGGAGATATTTCTGGGTAGTATGGACATTTTAACAATAGTAATTTTTTAGTTCATGACATGGAATCCAGGTTATCTATGTCATCTTCAGTTTCTTTCATGAGTATTTTATAGATTTCAGAGCTAGGTGTTTCACCTCTTTAAGTTTATCCATAGGTGTTTAATTCTTTTTGGTATAATTGTAAGTGGTATTGTTTTCCTAATTTCTCTTGATGCTATTTCATTGGAAGTGTATAGAAATGCTACTAATTTCTGGGCATTAATTTGAATCCTGCAACTTTACTGAATTCATTTATTACTTTTAGTAGTTATTTGATGGAGTCCTTAGGATTTTCTATGTATAGCATCACGTTGTCTTCAGCTAGTGACAGCTTAACTTCTTTACCAATATTGACAACATTTTTTTACCCTCTCTGATTGCTGTGGTCAGGGCTTCTAGTACTATGTTGAAAAAAAGTGGTGAGAGTGGACATACTTGTCTTGTTCCTACTCTTATAGGAAAAGCTGTTAGTTTTTCACCATTGAGGATGATGTTAGCTGAGGTTTTTCCATATATGGCCTTTATTATGTTGAGGTAAAACATGGGCAAATCTTGTCTGCCAGATTAAGTTTGCTGGTTATATACAGGTGGGCAAATATTTGGAATGAAATCCTAGTGGGCCTCTGGCATGTGTTGAATAATTATTTTTTAATACTTATTTATTTATTTTGAGAGAGGGCTCAAGCAGGGGAGGGCAAAGAGGGAAAGAGAGAATCTGAAGTAGGATGTGGGGTTTGATCTCATGAATCTTGAGATCATGACCTGAGCCAGAATCAAGAGTCAGATGTTCAACCAACTGAGCCACCCAGGTGCCCCTGCGTTGAATGAATTTTTAAAATTACCAAGATACTTTGTCTGAGTTGATTGAGGTAGAAGTTAATATGGGATTTTAATTTAGGATTTATTTATATCATTAGAGAAATATCTAAATCTGCTTTTATTCAAGCATGTTTTCGTTTAAAAAAAAGACAAGAAAATGATTGTTAATATTTTCCGATCATCTTTTGACTTCTGTAAAACCATTAAAAATTATTGATTGTATTTTTATTTTCAGGGTGACTGTCGTTCCTACAGTTACGTGTGTGGAATCTCCAGTAAAGATGAGCCTGACTGGGAATCTCTTATTTTCCTGGCTAGACTGATACCTCGCATGTGTCACAACATTAACAGGTATGTTCTGCAGGGGACAGGCGGTGAGGTGAAATGGGAAGATGTGCTTTTTAAGATCTTCTTACTATTGAGAGACCAAAAGACTCAAAATATAGTTCCAGGCATGCACACAGATAACAATTGAACAGATACTAATAATACCTTGTGTTTTGTTCCTTCATCACAGTATAGTCACTGGCTTATTAAAAAGCTTTATATTGTTGTTTAAAGGAAAATTAGAGGGGGTGCCTGGGTGGCTTAGTCGGTTAAGTGTCCAATTTGGCTCAGGTCATGATCTCACAGTCTGTGGGTTCGAGCCCTGTGTCAGGCTCTGTGCTGACAGCTCAGAGCCTGGAGTCTGCTTCAGATTCTGTGTCTCCCTCGCTCTCTGCCCCTCCCCGGCTTGCTCTCTGTCTCTCAAAATAAAATACATTAAAAAACAAAAGGAAAATTAGGGAAGGATTTTTTATCTAATATAAAATAGTAAAGGCACTTTTAACACTTGTGTTCCAGGGGCAGCTGGGTAACTCAGTTGATTGTGTCTGATTCTTGATCTCAGCTCAGGTCATGAGCTCATGGTTTGTGAGTTCAAGGCCTGCACTGGGCTCTGTGCTGACAGTGTGGAGCCTGTTTGGGATTTGCTCTTGCTCCCTCCCTCCCTCCATTCCCACCCCCCACTCCACTTGCACTCACACTGTCTATCAAAATAAACTTGAAAAGAAAACCTGTCTTCCATATTAGCAGCTTATTAGCTCTTGGTTTATGATAATATGTTTTCTTCCAGGATTTCTCCCAGGGTTTCTTCTACTGGAAGGAATATGTACAGGTTATACAATTTCCAATAGAGACTTTATTAATTATAATCCCAGGGGAAATCAAAGAGCACAAATAGGCATATGTTGGACAGATTATCACTAAAATTACATGTAAAATTTATGTTGATTTTGGTTTTTTCAGATCCAGTTTTTCTTTTGCACAGTAATTTGCATTTGCACAGTAATTTCTTATGTTGGGTGTACCAACAGCTGATTTATAATCTATGTGTAATACCCAATTGCATTGTCTCCTATAAAGTTCAAAAAGTATCACTTCTTTAGTACCAGGTTGCTGATTAGATGTTTCAGTTTTGCTCTTGGGTACTCTTTTTTGTTTTCTGCATGAATATGAAGCAGTTCACAACCAAAAAAAATTCTGGAGGTTTCAGTTTACTCAAGTTTGCTGCAGTAATTAAGAACCTCCCCTTTGGTGTTCACCCGGCAGGGTGTGTATAGCTCTAGAATTTCCTGCTGAGATGGGCAGGAGTCACAGGGAAGCCAGCGTTTTACTAAAAAGGCCTGTTATTGCAGTGGATCTAAGGCCTGCAAATACAGAAGCACTTTTAACACACTGAAAAGAACTAATAAATAATAGTAAATTTGTAATTCCCTATTTTGAATTGAGATAATTATCCTGGTTAAAATAATTGTTCATAATCCATCTTCTGGAGAATATGTAATGCCTAAATAAATTTTTTAGCTCTTACAGAAAATTTCCTTTCCCTGAGTTTGATGCAACTGTATTTGGTTTTCATTTCACAGCATTCTTAAGTTTTAGCTCTCGCTCTATATTTCTTTTGCTAAAGGGCACTCACCCTTTATAAACTTTATCTCTGGTCTTTTGTATGCTTGTTTCTCTGCCTGTCTTCTTCTTTCCTCATATGTTCCTCCGTCCTTTCCCAAACATTTCCCCCACCCCCTCAAAAAATAAAGTCTATCAAACAACAAATAAAAAAACAGATTTTGTTTTTTAAAGTTTATTTTGAGAGAGAGAGAGAGGATGAGATAGAGGAAGACAGAGGAGGAGAGAGAGAGAGAGAGAGAGACTGCCAAGGAGGCTGTGCACTATCAGCACAGAATCCAATGCAAGAGTTAAACTCAAGAACCATGAGATTATGACTGAAATCAAGAGTCGTTTGCTTAACTGATTGAGCCACACAGGCACCCCCAAAATAGCTTTTAAAATATGAATCATAAGCCCTCAAGAGAGTCTTGGTGACTTTTAGATTTTTTTGCCAGGGTACTTTTTGGGAATTGGAATTTAAATAATTAAAAACATTTTTTTTTCTATTTTTGCCAAATATTTTCCTAATTCACATTATGGAATCTTTGTGCAGGGAGGGACTGCTACAGTTTCACTGTTCTGTACAGTGGAAAAGACCACCTATTCCTGTACATTCTGTGAACACTCTTGTTTGTAAGAAATAAGATGAAAAGAGCAAATGGAATTATTTTTCCTAGTTGCTTTTTCCTCAGGGATCACTTATGAACTGTAAGGACTATGTTGTTTAGTAGAAGTGTAGCTTTTACACATGGGACAAAAACCTGCTTGCTATCATATGTTTGGGAGGAGGCAATCAATTGGTGGTAGTGGCGGTTTTGATGTGATGCTCTTTTCTTCTCTGTTTTTATTCCAAGTACTTATTAAGAAAAAAAAAATTAAACTTCACCGTGGAAGTTGCCAAGAGATATTTATTTTCTTCGGTGAAGATGGGTAGGGCTAGGGAAGAGAGGCAGTGTGTGCTGGCTGAAGTCAGAGTGGGGAGAGCTAGGATGTGTTCATGTCCATGTCCTGACTGCCCTTGTTTCTGTGGCGAAGGCTGTGGAAGAGATCCTCCCCACCAGTGGTAAGACGCTGCAGGTTGTACTTACCTGATGCTAATTTCCTTAAGCCTTGCTCCTTTTATTATAAGCTACTTTTATTAGCACTGTTATTAAGTGTTAATAAAACTTAAGTGTATAGGCAGTGTATATCTTCCTATCTTTTAAACAGATACTTAAAGAAGTAGGGAGCTAGTCCTTTTGGCAGGGAATAGTAGGATGCTAGGTTCTATTTCGGTCACACCTTTGTTTATTTAAAACATTTAATGTTTTATTTATTTCTGAGAGAGAGAGACAGGGTGAGCAGGGGAGGGTCAGAGAGAGAGGGAGTCACAGACTGAAACAGGCTCCAGGCTCTGAGCTGGCAGTCAGCACAGAGCCTGATGTGGGGCTCGAACCCACGAACCACGAGGTCATCATCTGAGCCGACGTCGGACGCTTAACCAACTGAGCCACCCAGGCGCCCCTGGTCACACCTTTAATAATGGGGAGATGAGAATCTTTGGGATCAGTGTTTCCCAAAGTATGGAAAAAAAATTGAGTAGTCAGGTAAAGCTACAGTATATTTCCCAAACTTATCTTGGAGGTTTCTAGTGCATATTAGCATAGTGCAGTTTCTGAAGTTTTGTCATAAAACCACCTATTTATTAGTTCGATTCAGTGTTTCCTCAGACTTCTGTGGATTGATTTCTTAGGGGTACTACGACACATTATCATACACTCAGAGGCTTAAAACAAATTTATTCACTCACAGTTCTGGAGGCTAGAAATTTGAAGTCAGTGAGGTAGCAAGGCTGTGCTCCCTATGACATAGGGCTCTGGAAGAGCATCCTTCCTTGCCTCTTACTAGTTTCTAGTATTTACTGGCAGTCCTTGGCTTGTGGCAGTATAACTCCAATCGTCTTTGCCTTGATGGCCTTCTCTTTTCTGTGTGTGTCTGTTTCTAAATTTCCCTCTTCTCAGAAGGACACCTTCATGGATTAATGCTTACCCCTGATAATTATGACCTTCCCTTAACTTGATTACATCTGCTGGGACCCTATTTTCACCTGTAGATTCCAGGCCCTGTGAAGTTTGGGGGATACGCATCTATCCAGTACCTTATATGAAAAGAGAACTGTGATAATTCCATATATCTTTGTACGTTCTGAGATACTATTATTCCAAAGAATACACTTTCAGGAAGGTACATAGAACATAGACCCTTCTATTATCTTACATCCTGTCCTACCCACGTGGTGACTGGAAGTAGGCAGGAGAAGGACCTCAGAATAAATGGAAAGAATGATATTCTGTTTGCCTTGCTTCTCCTACTAAAATGTAATTTCTCTATCATTTTCATTTCCTCCCCTTCTAGAGTTGTATATATATTTGGCCCACCTGTTAAAGAACCTCCTACAGATGTTACTCCCACTTTCTTGACAACAGGGGTACTCAGTACTTTACGCCAAGCTGACTTTGAGGCACATAACATTCTCAGGGAGTCTGGTAAGTTGCTCATTTTGTTTATCACTACATGATCTAACTAGAATTTGGAAGCGTAGCATTATGATTTCTAGAGGAGGATGCAAATTTGAATTTTTAGATGCCTCTATATTTATTACTCAGTTCTGTGGATTGTTCTGTGATGTTGCCTGCTATACAAAATTATTCACCTTTAGAGTCATTTGTGAAACATGTACATAGGGACAAAAAGTTTGAGTTGCCTGACTCCTAGTTTCCCAGTTTGTTATGAAAGGTGATACCTTTTTTGTTTCACTTCATTCTGTAAAGTGTCTTTTTTGCAGTCTACTTGGTACCATATTTTTTGCTCTTCTGTGCTTTTTGTTTCTGATTTTACTATTTGAAATGTCCCCTAAGCTTAGTGCTGAGGCGCTGTCTGGGTTTCTAAGCACAGAATGACTGTCATGTGCCTTATGGAGAAAATACATGGATGGGTTAGATAAGCTTTGTTCATGTATGAATTACACTGTACTTGGCTATGAGTTCAATGTTAATGAATAATAAATATTAAATACTAAATAATATTAAATAAGGTGTCTTTAAACAGAAACATGTAAAACAAGGTTATGTATTGATTGGTTGATGAAAATGTTGTGATCAGAGGCTTACAGGAACCTAACTCTGTATTTCCTCTAGGGACAGTGATTTAGTATTCACTAATTCAGTGTTTGCAGAATAGACCATAACTACCATAAGTAACAAGAATGGACTTTACATATATATATGAAATCGTATCACTGTAACATCAGTATAATCATCAAATTCTATTGTTTGTATTTGTGATTGTGTTTACTTACAATATTATATGAGTAGTTGAGAACAATGTATGATGACAGTCTTAACTGTGATGCTTATGTGTGTGATTTTAGATACTGTCTGGGAAGATTTAATGGAACTAGGTTAGAGGGCTTTTTCCATGGTATGGTGATTAGTTCTGCATGTTAACTTCTTTCTCTAGGGTATGCTGGGAAAATTAGCCAGATGCCAGTGATTTTGACACCATTACATTTTGATCGAGACCCACTTCAGAAGCAGCCTTCATGCCAGAGATCTGTGGTTATTCGAACCTTTATTACTAGTGATTTTATGACTGGTATTCCTGCAACACCTGGCAATGAAATCCCTGTAGAGGTAATTTATATATATTTTTTTCTCATACACATTTTTACTATCTCTTACATTTTATAATGTGAATGGAATAGGCTGTGCCAAAATTGGTATTTCTTGGGTTGGTTTTCTGTTTATAAGAAAGGCTTTTATTTATTTTTTTCAATTTCCACGTAATTCTTTAATGTACTATAGTAGAAAAGACCTTAAATTTATTATACCCCTTCAGATGTCTGATTACTATGTGGAGAGTATCCACCTCTAACATGTAATTCTGTCTAATCTTGTCAATAATAATATTTATAAATATTATTTTCCAAGAAAAGGTGAAAGCCCTGGGAGTCAAGAATTTATTAGAAATAAGGATGAGATTTGACGCCATGATGGCTAGACACCCATAAATTGCTTTGTGGTCTACTTAATTACTGACTCTATTTTTAATCACCATCCTCTTCTCTTGTTATCTGTCTCTCCACTGGAGTATTCCAAAGCAGCTATTTGCATAATAGCAAATGAGAACCAAAGTGAAACTTTTATTAGGTGGACTGCTGCACCCGTACTCTAATGCAAGGCTCTCATTATAGCTGGATAGCTAGGCTGGGGAGTGTGGCTGTTTTCCATTAGGCTCACATTTGCCGAATCTCCATTCTTTCAAGTGACCAGGCCTTCATCTCCTCATGTACACTTGGTAGTGGTTATTATTACAGTGCATCGTGTGCCACCTTGGTGGCCTCCAAGGTGTTTGTTTCAGTCACACATAATTTGTGACACCTTGGCATTAACATATAAAGCCACCACGTGCTTGGATGTCACAGCAATGTCAAATTGCTATCATTGTTTCTAAACACTTGTTATGGACAAGTAACAAACATAACTTGCAGACTGGCAATTGCACTTTGAGTAGTAATGAGTTAAGTCACTTCAGTCTACAGAGGGAAATTAGGTTCACCACATAAAATTAATCAGAGACCATGCCGTATACACAGAAGGTGATAATATTAGATTGGTCACATTTTAATTGTAAATGCAAGCCTTTTAGGTCTGTTGGACATGCACTGGATCCTGGTTCTTCTATTTATGATCTTTGTTTTATAACAGGTGGTGTTAAAGATGGTCACTGAGATTAAGAAGATTCCTGGTATTTCTCGAATTATGTATGACTTAACATCAAAGCCCCCAGGAACTACCGAGTGGGAGTAATAAACTTCTTGTTCTATTAAAGTATTGTGTTCAGTTTAAATTGATTAGAAACCATTCCCAGTATTGAAATGCGGTACTGTGAAAAGAGTTACTGGAGCGGCTACATCACATCTGAGTTCTCTACAGCAAATATCTACGGCTTTAAGAGCTGAGTTGGGGATAACTAAAAGGGACTGAAGAGTTTGTACGGGTATAATCAAAGCACCATTGCCTACACTCAGACAGATTGACACTGCTTTTGCCTTTGCCTCACTTGTTCTTTATGTATAAACTCACTGTTGCTATTAATGTCTCTGTCAATGAAGATGTATGAAGGTGGGTGAGTTTGGAGTTAGTAATGGGCCTCCGTCCCCTTTCCAGTTTCAAAGAGCTGTTAGAAAACACCCATTATTTACCAGTGTGACTTAGTATGTATGTCTTTCAGAGAATCTGAATTTCCCTGTGAGTAACCTTACTCCTCCAAAGGTGGGGATAAGGGATGAACATATCAGAGAAAGGTGTAGGTGGGTTGTTTCAGCCCCTTTTGCAGAACACTGGGGCTATCAAATGTAAGCTGCCTTCAGATGGAAAACACCAGGGATTTGTTGAAGTACTTTAGAATTTTATGATATCGCAGTCATGGGAGGCCATGGGAGAAGGAAGCTATGAATGGTCTCAATTTAAATTGTTTTCAAATCCTGTTCCACATAGATGCCTTGGTGTTCACCGTCAACCTGTTCATTAGGAGCTTTATCCCCTCCGCCCCCACCCCAGTGTTGCCAGCTCCCATAGCCTGGCTGAGGAAGTTTCTGTTCTTTTTCCCAGGAGAGGCTGTCTCTGGTGTAGCATCGATAAAGTCTGAGCATTTTAATCTCATTTGGTCAGAGGGCCAGCTCTGAGACTACAGAAACCATCACGCATGCCCACAGCTTGTATCATCTAGTAAAGAGTTGTAAAGTGAACTCTTAGATGTAATCTGTAGGTGGATTTATTATCACCCACTGCTCAGAAGACTTGTGACCAGTCTTGCTCCATGCAAGATATTGCCAAATATTATAGTCCTCTGTCATTCCTAAGAAAAGATTCAAGAACTTGTGTTGGACTCGTTGCCATTACCACTGATTTCTACCAGATCCTTTATAACATCCATATAAGCACTATAAAAATAGTACTAGACTTAAATTCTGCAACCATTTCTTAATAATTCAGCTGATCTTACTATTTAAGACCATTAGTTTTTGTTCTATTTTTTTTCTTTCATAGTTTGTCAAGTTGGTTTCCAGATAACGCCCAGTGCTCATCCCACGTGCCCTCTGTTTTTTGTTTTTTTTTTTTAAAATTGAGGTATAACTGACCTTTACCAGATTAGTTTCTGTTGGCATACTAAACCCATTTCAGGTTGCTGCCTCTTCTTTTCAAGATCCTTTGTATCAGTCAGGTACAAAATTTTCTTTGGGATTCAGTGGTTGGGTAAATAGTAAAATTATGTATGGCAGAAGTCTACTTTTTATTCTGGCTGGCCCAGAGGACAAGAAAACTGTATTGCCAGACCCGCAAGGGAAGAACTTCTGTCTATTGTAACAGATCTCTCTCCAAAACAAAGGAGTATTTGACTTCTACAGAACTTGAAGAGTTCATTTTCTGTCCTGATGTTGAGGTATTCATACTGGCCTTTTGGAAAGAGGAAATGCAAGTGATCTGGCCTTAACAAATTTGGACTCATGTTATCTTAGAGCAGGAATAGACAACCTCCAAAAGGCTTTCAAACATTTACATTTGTGTGAAAAAATTCTTCTTGTAGCAGAAGTGTCTTATGATTTTGTATTCAAGCAAAATGGGAAACTAGGAAGAATATATAATAAGAGTGCTTTCTTTCTAATGTACATTCTGTGGAACACTGCTCACTAAGATGAACCTTGTCAAAAGGGTTAGGTGGTCATACCAATTGGGAAGGTGCTGTTCACTTGTCCTTCTTTGTTGGAAAGTCATGGTATACATTATGTTCAAATTTCTGAGAACTTTGGCTGTTAAAAGCAGTTCTTAAACCTTTAACCTCATGTTTTCCTGATACTGTCTGCTAAACCCTTTTTATAACTCTTAATACTGGAAAAAATGGTCTCTCCAAAACACATCCTGATATGATAAAGTAAAAAATTAATCTTTTTTTTGGAATTGAGAAATCCCCTGATATTTTGTACCCTCTTTTCCTTTGCAAAGCACTTTTTGCTGTACAGTATTACTCTGCATCTTCACAGTCTGTCATCCAGGCAGCCGGGAAAAGTTAAGATTTATGGTCCATTTTACATTTGGGAAACCAGCTCAACCTAGTGATGGTTACCTAGTGAAGTTCAGAATGAAATATTAACCTTGGTAGATTATGACTCCATTCCCATCACTTACCACCTGCCTCAGATACCTTTCTATTTAATTAAATGTTTTGTTTATTTTTACTGATTAGGGATAGGGAGGCATATCAGTGGAAACATCATTTATTCCCCAATTTGGGAGACACAAAAGAATTTTCAGGTACCCAGTTTCACCTTAATGATGCCATTTATAATCGTCAAGTGTGCAGGGAATAACAGCCTGGCATAATATCTGAAGGTAGGTCTTTAGATGTGTATCTGGGAGGTAGGGTTAAACGGCTTACCCATCTTTTGCTGCCTCTTCATCCTGTGGTAGCTGCTAGCATGTAGCCAAACAAGCATCATAAAAGTTTGTTTCCTCACTGTGTTTCGGCTTCTTCACTGATAGCCTGTTGTACTAAATAATTGAATCAAACCCCTTGAGAATGAAGGCATTCAAATTAGGCAGGTGGGATAGTCCATCTTTAATGCTTTGTCCTGTCATTAAATAGCTGTGTGAACTTGGTTAAGTAATTTCTGCCTCTTTATCTGTAAGATGAGGCAGCTGGATTAAATTTAAATCAAATCCAGCCATAAATTTTTATTTCATAAATAATAATTAAAAAAAAACGCATAGCAGGAGACAGAATGGAGAAATGTGAGGCTTTTTTTTTTTTTAAGTTCTTTTAACATCAGATATGACCTTACCCCCGTCATAGGTAAACATCAAAATATATTGTAAAATCAAATATTAATTATCTTGTTTTTTAAAGCTGTAGTATAGATCAGCAAAGTATGACCACTTAAGAATCTTCTGTTGTGACCACGACACTTGGAAACTATCCACTATAGTCTCTTCCCTGTGTGTTTCTGGAAAAGTTGACCAGGAATATGCTTTGGCTTCGAGACAATGATAAGTTTCCCATAATCGATTATATACAGCTAGTTGTTGGCAGAGCTGGAGCTAGAATCCAGACTTTCTCTTCTCTGTATTGAAGAGGTAATTCTCTAAGGCCCTTCAAGGCAAGGCTTAACAGGAGGTTCTCAGCGTATAATTGACCATCAGGGATAAATGTATTCACAAAGTGTAAATCATCTCCTTACGATAATAGAATGGTTAGTTTGTGTCACGACCAGTGTTATACCTCTGTTTTTTATTCCATGTTACTCCTGTCTGCCACTCTCCATACCCTCCTCTTTCCCACTGTTTCCTGAATTCTCACTAGAATATGGTAAGGACACGACTTAGCTAATGGGTACTCCTTTCATTGGCTCAAATCAGAAAGTAATAGGGAATTAAATATAAGCTAGATGTCTCTACCCTTAGAAAGCACCCTCTTTGTTCTCACGGTGGTAGTTTAGCCATTCAGGTAATATAGGGAACCAGAGTATCTTTTTTGAACACGGTAGGGCTATGACAACAGTAATGGTGGCATCCTTGGCTTTTCTGTTTCTGACCATTTAATGACATAGTGAAAAGAATTTGGGATCCCCCAAAGAATACCAGAATGCCAGCTCTCAACCTTAATCTTTTATATTAAAGAGGCCCAGCTATTCCACCCAGCTCGGACCCTTTGTGTTTCTCAACCCTCGAGAGGAATTAAGTCTCAACCTGAGGAATTAAATCTGTATAATGTCTACACCCCACAATCAAATCAATTGAAATAGAATCTTGGCAGGGCCCCATTATTGATAGTTTTAAATCTCCGCTGGAAAACAGTATCGCTGAAGGACATATCTGGCCTGTCTAGTTATGGCTTAAAATCTTAGTCAAATCTATAAGAGAAATGCTAAGAGAAGGCCACAGATCGTGTCTTACTGAAGACCTTATACCTAAATTACTTCAGAACTAGGATCTCAACGACTTTTGCTTTTTGTCAAAGGAGAAATCCACCCCAATGCTGTAGCCACCTCTCTAAATCTGACTCGAGCTAGATCATGAAACAGACTGAGCTATTACTGCACCCACTGAAATCCTTCTGGAGCTTTGTCTTTTGGATATAATTCATTAGCTAGAGATTACCTACCTGTAACCTAAGTTCCTTGAAGAAGGACTTTTTGAGCAGCTCCATTTCAAGTTACCTGTCCATTAGTGTCTTTGTTTACTGGTGGATCCTGTGGCATCTTTTTACCTTGTTAAGGGCTCTTTGATTAGCAAAATTGTGAGACTTCGGGGAGAGTTTGGTTATTTATTGGGTATACTAGGTTCAGTAGCTCCAAAATGTTCTGAGTTGTTCAGGAAGCCTGAACCTTAAATAATCCAAGTGAAGTATTGCCTTTGGAGAATATAGATATTTAAGGTAAGTAATTTTCTGTCTTTGAACCTACTGTGACATTGTTAAAACCTTATGGTATTAAATGAAGAAGTGAATGTAACCTTTTGAACAGATTTTTTTATAAAATATTTTGTTAATTGGAGTAAGTAGTATAGTTGTGAATTGTTCATGGTATATTGAAATACCTTGTATGTTGTGGTAATGTTGGCATAAAATAGCTTTGCTAAATTAATATGACATGACTTCAGTGCTTTTTGTTTTCAATACACTTCATAAAGGAGGAAGTGGTGACTTTCATAATTCGTCATTAAACATCAGTGTTTATGAGAAAGTAAAGGAAGAACAAAGGACAGATGTTATCAGGATATGGGAAATAAACTGCATATTCTGTTGAGTTTCTGGGTAATTTGATGTCGCATATATATATATATATGCATATATATATATGTATGTCTGTGTACACTCACATATATATACGTATATGTATAGGAGGGTGTCAGGGTTTTGCTGTGGACATGATAGACATAAAATATTAGGTGGCTTTTTAAATGAATAGTTAAGTGTGTCTGTATGTTTTGAAAATTAAAGTCCAGTACACACACACACACACTCTCTCTCTCTCTCTCTCTCTCTTATTTGAATTCTTGCATACTTATATTTAATCAACTCTGTTTTCAATTATTTAAAAGATATATTACCTTTATTAATTTGATGCAAAAGTTGGATCCTGTTTGTTTAGAACCATGAGAGTTGATCAAACCCATGAAAGTAAATGTATTGAGTCACTAATATGATTAAGGGAAATAACCATGTTCAGAAACTGATTTAAGTAATTGCTTTCAGGTAGCTACACTGCTGTGATATGATTGACTTGTTCTTAATAAGAAAAAAGCTTCTGGGGCGCCTGGCTGGCTCAGTTGGTAGTGTGCAACTCTTGATCTCTCAGGGTTGTGAATTTGAGACCCTTGTTGGGTGCAGAGATTACTTAAAAAAAAAAAGTTTGAACACGCTAAAAAATATTTAGAAATGTTTCACCTTTTGATTCTTTTCAAAAGCAACTTCTCTTACACTTTGGATGCTGAGAATGTAATGAATTGAACTTGTTCATGGTGCTTATTGTTTTGGAGGAAAGAGTGCCAAGAATGATGTATATCATGACCATTTTGTGCTCAAGAATCTCCTTAAAAATTTTAAAGCATACACAAAAGTGAAATCGTGCAGATAGTACCCTCTACATATCCTTATCTACTCTGATTCAAAAATGAAAATAGTGCCTTTCCTTAGTTACTGAATAAACCATATAGCACATAGTTGAAATTTCCCCAAACTTGTTAAAGTACCCAGAGATTTTTAAGTAAATGTAGTATCTTGGAATAGTTCAGTGTTATGTTGCCATCCTAGCCTGTTTTCATATTTTTGCTTAAATAGAAATTTAATGATTTACCATTGAATACCATTTTGGAAGATCTCCCCC